>NC_142695.1:49957150-50257150 GCF_029641045.1 Salvia hispanica | reverse complement strand
AATGACAGATTTAGGTTCTCTGAGTTGATAGTTTGTTCCTTTTCCTCCAAAATAGGTTTAGCAATTGGTTCAACCACTGTTGGTGAGGGAAATTCTAATGGATGGCAGCCAGGCCAAAGTGTGACAGGAATGTATTCTTGTGTGTTAGCACGTACATTGCATTGCCAAGCAAATTGACCATGATGAAACTGGTTGCTGGTTAATTGAAAAGTGCTAGGTGGTAGCGATGGGGCGGGGCCCTGTGTGTAAGGAGGGTACACAAATGGTAAGGGGTGGAGCATGTTTGGTGTTGTTGGGGGCGAAGGATACGGGTGGTGAGGAGAGGAAATTGGACTGGGCAAAAGAGTAGCATGTCCTTGATGAAGTCCCATATTTATTGGCCAAGGACCAACAGGTTGAACGGCTCCTGGACCTGAAGAGAGAGCAATATTCATAGGCAATGGTGCAACACGTGGACTAACGACTGATGGATTGTATGGAGCTGCTAAAGCTGACAACTTCTTGTTAGAAACTTCTCTAGAGTCACCTTGACATGTAACTGGAAGTTCTAATTTCTGTTCTTCTACCCCTTGCAAAGTGGTTTCCGAATCATTATTGGATTTACAGACCAATAGATCTTCAGTACAAGTACCAGTTTCCGACGAAGAGTGAGCACAATTTGACACATTATCTGTGTGAGTACCAAACTCTTCATTTTGACTGGACTCATTATGGTTGGACTGCACTTCTTCCATACACTCAGATACAACCACCAATTCTTCATGATTCTTTGCACTATCGGGGTGCATTTCCTCTTTCTCTTCAAGAGCTTTGTTTTCATTTCTCAGTTGATCTTTGGAACCCATGACTGAATCCTGGATGTTGCCTTCTTGATCATTCTGTGAACTTTCTGCTGTGGACACAGATTTTTCCAGGGCTTGTTTGTCCTGTTCTTCAGGTTCCTCATCCTCGGGATGTCTCACCTGCAACATAGATATGGTACCAGGTGGTGCCAGAGCTACTTCCTTATATGAAGGCGATTTACCCAGACTTACTATTGAACTTCTCTTGGCAACAGCTCCAACCTCTTTCTGTGCAGATACCGGCCTTGAGTCTGTTGGAGAGCATAATGTCTCATCTTCATTTTTGGAGTTCTCCCCCGAACCATCTATGTTGGTTGATGAAACGGACTTCACCCTATATGCCACAGTTTTCACAGTTTTCCGTCCATACTTAGCCCCTGGGGATGAAGTCTTCGCTACATAATATTCTGCTATGCTTCCTGCAGGAACTGCACGTTTCTTTAAAACATAAATTTTTCCACTTTGGTGGTTATTCTTCAGTGTGGCATGTTCCAATTCAGCAACAAGATCATTCTTCTGTTGATTAAAAACCTTAGTTCCATGCTGACGTCGCTGCCATAGTCGTTTTCCAAACAAGCCAGATGATCTTGGTTTTTGAACTGGCTGCCACCCATCTTCTCCTTCAGCAAGTGTTTCATGTGATACATCATTGGAATCAGGAGTTCTGATTTGAGGTTCCCTTATTAATGGCTGTTCAGGCTGGACAAGTTTTTCATCATGAGATTCTTTCACAGTATCTTCGGACTGAACTGGCCGAGAAAATGAAGCATTGTTCACAGCTGCCTCAGCATCAGAGCTGTGGACTTGTTCATCTTCCTTTGACTCCATTGTAAGGGAAACTTTTGGGGGAACTTCAGTATCTGAGGTGGCTGGATTATCATGAATAACTTTCTCCTTAGCCTATAAATCAAACATAAAAGAACACGGAATTCAGATTATCATATAGAAATTTGAGTTGAGCACTTAATATGAAAAGCATATTTATTTGTTGCGTTAAGAGAAAAGCTGAATTTTCCTTCAGTCGGAATGGCTATTTGGTTATCTAAGTAGGAACATGAGCAACATGAGAAAAACAAGAAAAACCTTTGCAATGTGATTTCGTCTCTTTGATCCCATGGCTTCTTTCCCTTTAGCATCCTGACTGGGATTTATGTAGTCAAGCAAATCTGATACACTGGCAATAACAATTGTGAGTAACTTAGTACCAATCTAGATTGCTGATTTGATCATTATCCAATACACGAAGCCTTGCTGATTTGTTTTTTTCTTAAAAAAAGAAGCCTTGTTAAATTTGAAGTGGTTAGAGAATGCACAACACATTAAGAGAAAGTTGCTAAATTTAAAGTGGAAATTTACATGCATGAATCGCCAGATCCCCAAAAAGTGATTTACCTTAGGTGGCCCTTGCTGGCTATAGAAGCATCGGGCTTTCGTGTCCCATTTCGAGTAGCTTCTTGCTGCTCAAAAGCCTTTGATTCAAAGTATTCAAGCCACGCAGCTGCATCCTGTAGCATATACAAATAAAAATCATGAATTGTTCAACCACACTCTCCAAAAAGTTTGTGGCAGAAATATTCACAACCAGAGACTATATAGTACATGGATCAAGAATCTCAGGAACTTAAAGAAAAAAGAGTGCAAAAGAACTGGCTTCAACTTTATTGCATTTTGAGGAATAAGAAAGACACTAATACCTGAGTTCGGAGGTCATCTGGTCCCAGCTTTGCCCTAAGTATTTGTAATGTTGTCTGTTCATGCTGAACACTTAGAGCGTATGCTTCCATCAATGAGAGGGCTATTGCAATGGCATGATAACTTGCAGCTGTCTGAAATGAATTAAGAAATAAGCATATGTTTATCTGAAACATGCGAACCCAAGCTTACAAAGATTATCGAAGTACTGTTCATTTAGGTACTCATTTTCAAGTAAAAGACAAAGCACCCAAAGGCTATAGTAGAGAGGATGGACGTTCAAAAAAATTCAGTAATGAGAGAATCTAGCATATCTTCATCATTCCATTGGAAGGAAAGAAATCAATTGATAAATAAATAAAATCACATAAGAATACATGAATAAGGCAGTAGTAAGAATGCTAATTATTAGCTCTATTAGCACGCAACCTGAATATGGTCTGGGCCAAGAAGTTTTTGGTTGCATTTCAGCGCTTTATGAAGATATCTTAGTGCAACGTGCACATTACCCAGGCCTTCCTCCATCATAGCCACATTTATGTATGTTGCCGCAGTATTCGGATGTGATGGGCCACAAGTGAGATGTAAAAGATATAATGCTCGCTTCACGTATCTAGATGACGGAAAATCAAAGGATTATTATAATATCGTATCAATCATAAAACAAGGACAGAAAGTATATTTCAAACCTAGAAAAGATCAATATCTCAGAATTATAATAACCAAAAGGGTGAAATGCACTGGAGTAAAATCACACACAAAGATAATTGAATAAAAGGGAACAGTCCCTGTAATCATAGTGTCTTAGTAGTATGATAACTGGAAGCTAATACTCCATATATAAAGTTGGAAAATGCAAAAGGTTCATCTTTGTAAAGAAACTAATACTCCATATATAAAGTTGGAAATGCAAAAGGTTCATCTTTGTAAGAAAAAAGCAGAAAGTTCTTCCATATTTTAAAAAGGAAAATTCACAGGTAGGAATTTGTGGAATAATTTCAGAGTGCTAAAGGCAGTGAGCAATGAACATACTTGAGAGCCAATTCCGTGTGCTGTAGCCTGTAATAAAAAACAGCAAGATCCCCATAACTTTTCATAGTATCAGGATGATCAAGACCTAGCTCTCGCTCATTGATATCCAACGCTTTTTGCTGATAGATAGTGGCCTGTATATAATGAACAAATAAACAGACTTCAGTACTGAAATAGACATGTAAAATGCAGATATAGTATGTATAAATTCAGTTGAGAAATAAACTTCCATAGTTTCCCCAATATGCAAATGTGAGATAGTACAAAAGATTTAGCAAGGACCTGGTTGAAATCTCCAGTGTGATATAAAACAACTGCAAGAAGGCTGTAAGCACCAGCTGTCATGCGGTGATAAGGACCACATACTGCTACCAACTTTGCGAGGGCCTAAAGTCATTGATAAAAAGTACAGCTGTTCAGTAGCCAAAAATCAAGGCAGTAGCATTAGATTAATTCAGCTTTTTACAGATTGTTTTATCTGAATGTCTTTCTGGAGTTAATCTACAAGAAAGGAGAAGAAAAAATCCAATGCGCAGTTTTTGACCCAACTGCTGGATCTCCAAGTAGAAAACATTTTAAGGAAGCCCCACAAACTTATCATCTCCAAAAGATATGTAGGCACATTGCATATGAAATACCTTTGTTCCATAGCTAACAGCTTCTTCAAGTTTTCCTTTATCCAAGGCAGTTTTAGAGGATTCCAAGAGTTGCCGTCCATCAGCGGATGAGCATGCCGCTTGCTACAGTACAAATATCACATTTCCTTTTAGGTGAAGAATTCAATATGGAAAGGTGAAATTACAAAATCTACTTCATTATGGTGGATAAGGATCCAAGCTCACCTTATGCACTGGTACAAGGCTGACTATATCTTCCTTCTGAAAAGGGCTTGCAGATTTCATATCAAAGTCTCTTGGTACAAGCTCAATACCCACCTAGGAACAGATAAAGGCAGACCTTCAAAGCATTACCATGATGTGAACTCTTGCCTATATCATTCTTTCTGACAACTACTAGAGAGGCTGACTACGTAATTAGTTTGTGATGTTGATCTAACCAAACAGCAAAAAATTTACATCTTGATTTTGGGCCAGTGTTCTTAATAAGAAATCTAACTGAGAGATGCAAAAACTATCTACATACAAGTATTTGGCACGCAAACATCGTGCTTTGAAAAGCATATGCATAAAAAGATATCTTGCTTTATTTGAACCCTACAGATTTAGCAGGTACACATAGGTGTAGAATATCGATCTTGGATTCAGAACAATATGCCAGTTGAAATAACTTGGGGAGGCAAAAAAAATTTAGGTAGCAAGAAATTGTAAGTCTGCCAATTACATGTATGCATATTTGATAACCTCATGCTAGAGTAACTTTCCAGTATGTTCCTGTAATTAGTTAAACAAACATCACGTGAAAGAAAAAAAAGTTGCACATTCCAAAAGAAGTTCCATTCATATTTCATCTCTTGAAGCTTAAATCTAATATACCTTATGGCATAAACCACGAAGGATCGCAAATTTTCTAATGTCTTCGTAGTTGAAATTCTTTATATTCCATTCGTAGCGCTTCATAAGGAACACTTCAAGCCAATTCCACACAAGAGAATTGACACCAGATGGCTGATCAGGTTGTTTACTTTCAGGAACTCCAAGCATTAAATTCAATGCTGCTGCAATTGCTGCTGCCATTTTCTCAGGCTTCTCAACTGCTGATATTACTGCCTGCAGGATATGCTTAAAAGCGCGTACTATCATCTCATGTATGCAAAGAGATTGCACATGTGATAACTTCTCTGAAAGCTTAACCTGGTAAAAGGAAGAAACATTATGCATTAATCATTATGTTGTACTCAAGGAAGATAATATGGGAGGCTATTCCCCATTCAAATAGCAAGTGGCGTTAACAACATCTACATACTACAGCAGGACAACTCATGCACCCAAGTATGGTGTGATGGTGAGCCGAATAGAAAATATCCTAGAATGCATGAAAAACATATCAGTCACAGGAACTGCAAAAACCTACAACTTGTCCAAGTGATCGCATCCGAAGACCTCTAGTATGCATGAAATCTGTCAATGTCCGACCATCTACTGGCGAGAGCTCTAAAGAACCAAAATCTGCAACCTGTTATCCATGATAAATGTCACATGTAATAGAAATGATACTTCCAATCTGATTTATATTAAAGCCAATATATATAGTTACCAGTTTCGGCAGTGCTACATCATCATAATATTTTTGGGATAACTCAATCAGTTCGTGCAGTGACTGTCAAGATTAATAGCAGTCAAAAACCTGTTTTAACATTGGAAGTACAGATACTGAAACCACATATATGAAATGCTACCTTTGCATGAAGTCCAGTCTCTGACTCTTTTAATCGAGAGAATGCAGCATGAGACAACAATGATTTTAACATAATCTCATTTTCAATTGCACCATTATCAATCTGAGATTCTGCCACATTCAATGTTTTTTCAGCTTCATCCTTCACATCATCAGCAGCAGATTTAACGATCTCATTTTGTTGGTCTACCGCAATTCCATCTAATGTCTTCTTTCTACTTTTAAGGGATTTAAGCGGTGTTCCTAGTCCCTCAACCTTCATTTCATTTTTGGTTTTCTCATTAGACAGTTTCTTCTCTTTTTCTGTTTTCTTCTGATCTTGTAAATGTTGTATCCAGCAGGCTCCAAGTTCCCATCTCACAAAAGCATCCAGATCACGTTTTTCTTCACAAAGCTCACCCAGACTGTCTTGCAACAGTCTCTCAACAAATGCTTGGGAATATTCAAGTTTCTCAGATTCCAATGTTTGAGAATGTGCAGATGCTTTATTTTGTTCAGTTGTAGCATTTTCATGTAGTAATACCCTTAAACTGCAAAACATGAGGTCAAAGTAAGAACTAATTGAATTAATGACAGAAAGCTAGAAAATCCTAATAAGACATAAGATTAGATATTGGTTAAGAGCAGACATGCATGGTTGCACAAGCAACTTCTTTTGTGAATCAATTTGGAGGTAAAGGAACAAATTGTGTAAACAAAGAAGAATCAATAGTAATTAATATGCTACTAAGCATAATTACTAGAAAAAGTAGATCCCACAAACCTATCAATATTTAGGGCATTAGCACCACCGTCAGGCTGTTCAAGAAGCAATTGGCTTCGCAGTGGAGTATTTGCACTTGCATTGTCTATCCCTTGGACTTTCACACATGCAATATATCCACAATGCCTCACATTTACAACACCTAAAGTGACAATATCCTGCAAATATTTATTTAATAAAAGTTCTATCAAAATGGAGCAAGATAATAATGGACAACAGCAGTACTTTTCTAATTCCCCTAAGTTTCTTACATGAGCAGCCGTATTTTCATCAGCTGTGATCCCCTTAAGCAGGTTTCTTTCAACCAGTTTCTTGTCATCCAATCCTATAGCTTGTTCTCCATCAATCTTAGTATCGATCTTGCAACTAGCATTAGATGCATCTTTCATGACAGTTATGCTCAAGTCCCCAACTTTCTCTGTATAGATAATTTGACTTTTTGAAGAAGAATTAGAATATTCTGGAGTTTGCATTACATGTTTCATAGATGCAATGGCCCTGAAAATTGCAACGTCGACAAATAAACTGTGAAGCAGAAAAGCTTTTCTATCTCTAATTTGCCTCTCCTCAGCAGTTTTGCATGGCATGGATGCAAGAAACAAAAGTTCATTTGCATAAGGTAGCAGGTCACTTTTGCCATCTCTGCCTAGACCACCTCCATTCCCACCCCATTTTTCGTCTTCTGTGGGCAGAGGGGGAAATGTAGATGGTGACTGCGCCGCTGCAGGTGGGATAAGCCATGTGTTGGCTCTGAAGCCAAAAGGAAGGTTTCCGAACTGCAGTAAGAAAATACCAGGTCAGGTATATAAAATGACAGTTTATCAGTGAAGCTGCAGCAAAAAGAGTAGTAGTATTCCTCTACCTTATTCCTTTCTGAGAATGCTTTCATGAGTTCATCATAAGCCTGAAATGCATAAATTAAGGTATGTCAAATCTCATAAATATTTACAGCCTTTGAAAGGGAACAATCACAAAAAAAAAGTGCAACATTGTTGACCAGCAACATATGTTTAGCTATCTTGAGCTGTCAACCTGGAAAGAAAGCACTATCTAGCAGAATTCTTACAACGATTCTTGGAACTGCAGCTCAGTAGTGCACTAGATTTTGTTTAGAATCCCAAGTACCTCAGATGTAAGAAAGTACAGTCTACACAGCTCAACATGATGAAATGGAATATAAAGATTTGTATCCATTGAAATTTAAAATTTAACAGGAGCGATGACACTTAAAAGATCTGTGCATAGCAAAAATGGATACTATTAAATATGCATGGCTAGTTTAAGTCCCTGCAATCAAGGTTGGAGTGCTTACGTTATCGAAGGCTCTGCTGAGCTGTCTCAGCAGGTCAACCAGATTGTGACAAAATATCTGCTGCTTTCCAGTGCCATAGAAACCTTTCCTGGAAGCCTCTATAAAAATCAATTTGCCATTGCACAATTTCACCTGCAAAAAAAGTTGCTCAAATTCATGCATTATTGTAAAGTCAAAGCTCAGAACATTCGTTCAAGAGATAGAAACAGGTCTGACCTCAAGAAGGAAAAGATGATCATCATCACCAGAAAGGTCATCGATGCTTTTCCTCTCCGCCCTCCTTATAACTGCAGAAAGGATTTATAAGTGTACACCTTATTTTCTCATAGAAATCCCTAAGGAAAAGTCTACGACAAAGCAAGAAACTAAGAAACCGGACACACGTAAACCAACATTATCAGTTAAAATCTGTGTTAAATCTAACGAAAATGGAACAATGCATCAGCTATGCATAGTAGAACTTGCAATCGTTTCACACATCTTAACATATGCGTTAGATAATAAGTATGAAATACACCAACAAACAGTTCTCTATCGTGATATCACCACCTACTGTTTATCTATGTTATCTATCATGATTTGCACATCGATTCCTCCTATCCTATGCAGTATGATTATGCACCTCCAAACAGATTTCCGCCGAATTGTAAATCATAGTATCAGTTTCAATTTCTGGCGCCAATTTCATTATACTATTAAGTTCAACTGTTCCAACGAAATCGGAAAAAACTACAGAGCTGGGAAAGGTAATTCCAGCTAATAGATGCAAAGAGACGATGTAAAAAAAAGCGGCAGACATTACATTGAAGAGGAGGCGTGAGGTGAGAGAGAGAGAAGAACTCGTAGAAGCTCCCAAGCTTCGGAGAAGTGTTGCTCATCTCTCCTTCTCTATCAATTGCAGCTGCAGACCCGTCCTTCGGATTTGACTCCACCGGCAGCGGCGGCGGAGAACTGTCTTTCTTATTCTTCGCGCGGAGAGACTTGCTTGCTTTCTTAGAAGCCTTTCCGTCCTGAGTTCCACGGCCATCTTTGGCCTCTTCTCCGCCCTTCGAATCCGCGGAGGCCGCCTTAGGAGAGGTTACCTTTTCCGGTGACGGTCCAAACGACGTCGTGCAGGCGACGATGTCCAGCAGCCGTCTAACGTGCGCCGTGGCGCTATCTTCATCGTAGTCCTCTGCATTGAGATAACGGAGGGCATAAATGGAATTTACACCTTTTAGTTCTTACGACACCGTATTGGTAAATTCATAGAGTTTTTAATTTTTGCATTTTCTTTGTTACTTACCTTCCACTAGCGTGACGGTGCAGGGTTTCAGTGCGGACACGTCCACCGTATCTTTTAATCGTGGGCCCCTCACCTGTTTTTGAATGACAACAATATAAGAAAGTGGGTAAATGATTATTGTTTGTACTCCAAATCTGCTTTGGGAAATGGAATGACACTACATTTTTAACTAATTAAAAATTATACTCTCTCCTGTCACTCATTAAATATATCATATTTGACTTATTCGTGTTTTAAGAAATTGTTATACTCGGTGGAGAAAAGTGGGTAAAAAAATAATGGAATTTGATTCATACTTTTATATAATAGTTTTATAGTAATAAATTGTGAATGAGAATGAATTAGTGGAATGTGAGATCCATTATTAAAAATAGTAAAAATGAAATGAGACATATATTGAACCGTATAAATAAAAAAATATGTGACATTTAATAAAAACCAGAGAGAGTACTACTCATGATAATATCCTCGATAAAATATATTCGTAATTTAAAATAAAATAATAGTGATGTCAAATGTTAGAGAAAATCCAATTAAAAATTACACTCATGATAATATCATCGATTAAATATATTCTGTGATTTAAAATAAAATAATATAGTGATGTCAAATGTTGGAGAAAATCCTTGAAATAGACAACTGCAGGAGAATTATTGAATATTGATCAAATGACACTATTTTTAAAAAGAATTTAGGCATTAACTTACTTTTGAATAAAATAAATTTTTTGGATATTATTTAAAATATCTTTGACAATTAATGAAGGGTGATCGAAAACGTTAAATGCCACCTAATTACCTCATGAGATAACGAGTAGTTAGTGATGTTGCTCGTTACGGTATTGACCGACAATAATCGACGAACATCTATGATTCGGTCGGTAGAAATTCCCTGCATTAAATTCAAATCCAAAATTTTAAATTATGCATATGCAACAACAAAATAACATATCCATTTTATTGAATTCGCAATTTGATTATTAATATTCCCTCCATTCAAGATCTCACATTCAAATGGAAGCTCAAGTCTCTCTCTCTTCTTTAGTATTTTTTCCATTTTCTTTTTTCAACCACGTTGTGTAGGCAACATTTTGAGATCAATTTGTGGGCAGTCTATATTTAATATATTTCTGAGTGAAAAAATTTCTACCATCTCCAATATTTTCCAATAATAAATTATGGGGGAAGAAACTCACGCTTGTTTGCACCTAAAATTCCTTCAAGAGAAAAATGTACTGGTGATTGCAGTGTTTAGAAAAAATAAATAAAATTCAGATTAACACTTTAGTTTGAGCAGACAAATATAAAAACTTTTATCCTAATTAAATACTCCTACTACTACTCCATTGGCCATTCGAATTTGCAGCATATCTACATTTCATTTTATTTAATCTGCTCATCATGTTTTTGTATTCGAATACATTTACGTAATAAACAATCACAAACCTTCAAAATAACATGAGTCTCATCCGGCAGATTCACTTTAATATCCACAACAACTGGAAGAACTGCAAAAATATAAAATAAATTACTACCATTAATCGTAAACTTAAAAATAATTCGTATATATATAGTTAAAAAATAAATACCCTTTTCTTCCTTCTTCTTCTTGTCTCCCTTGGTCTTGCCGCGACCACTCTTCGGTGCCATTGCAAAACTAGATTGATAGAATGAAGACTCTGAAGATTATACGTTTATATTAATCATATATGCTTCATGTTATATAAATAAGATTGAAGAACCTATGATACCGCATTAAATTTTTGCTGGTTAGTACAGATGGGTATTAGCTACAAGATTCTTGTTATTTACTGTATTTAATTTTAACAATTTACAGAAAACAACAAATTGAAGATAGTAATGAAATACAGAAGTGTCAATAGTAGAATGAGAATCTGACAAGCTAGAATCCAGGAATTAGTTGAAATGGTGATTTAATGCGACTTTTTTAAGGTGAGAAATACTAACCTGTAGTAGAAGGTTGTAACCTGCTGTGTAGAGCTGCTGCAGAAGGTTGTACTTTAAAGTTTAAATAGTAATGAAAAAAAAGTGCAGCATCAAAGACTTAAGTGTTGAAGCTTTTCAAGTACTAGAGAGAGAGAATGGAAGAAGAGCTAGAGAAAGAGATATAGAGAGAGGTGGGGTGTGATAAGGAAGGAAGGGTTGAGATTTAAGAGTCAGAATTATAGTGGCATTTTATGGCAGCTTCTGGCCATAGGCAGTGATTAGATTTTCTGATTTTAAACCTATATTCTTTTCTTATAAATTACAAAATTTGTATTCACAAATATTATTTCGAATAAATAGATCATTTTTATATACTACTATATATATGTCGAGCAATGATTCGAGTTCGGCATAGAAACTGTATCATTACTCGCATTTTTGCGCTATGAAATTTTGTTCCTTTCATATTGAAAATGTTTAGTATAATATATCCAACCACTTCTTTAACACCAATATCTACGTGGCAATATATTTGGTTTAAAAACGGTACTATATTATTATTATATCAAAATTTATACTACTAATTTTGTACCAAAAAGTAATTTTAATTGTGGACTACACAAATTTTTATATCATTACAAAAAGCTTAGAATTTTTGAAAGACATAATTGCGTTGAAAATGTTTAACAAAATAGCAACAATTTATGACGCAAAAATTAAGAACAAATTAATTTAATTTTTTTTTATTTTTTATGACTTTTTTATTTGCATTCTTTAGTTTTTGTTGGAACACAGATAATAAGGACGTTTTTGGTCTATTTAGAAACACAAATTATCCTTAATTGCATTAAAAAAGGTTATTAGTGGATATTTTTGCTGTAGTGCATATAGAGAAAGAAAAAAAAATTGTTGAAGTATTGTTATTGAAAAATGACTTTATCTTATATATGTAAAAAAAGAAAAACTATCGGCGTGTATATTGTATACAGCCATGCATTTCATCAACTGCACATGTAATTAATTATAATATGATTTCTATAAAAAAATAATTATACTATAGTAAACTGCAAGACTTTTTATAATCTTATTGAAAGCAACTCAAATCACAAATACTACTATAATAATGAGAACAATATTTTTTGCATTTGTTTTTCAATTTTCTATATAATTAAGGTTCGAAATATTAAGCTTATGTAAAACTATAAAATAAAATAAAATAAAATGTGGAATAAGAGGAGTTGAAATTCCAAACGGTCATGACTCTTGGATTATATTAAAACTCATTTTAGAGTTTTATTTTGTAGCACGGATGTCGAGTTCCAATATTGATTATTCAATAAATTTTGTTGCGCAATTTTCATCAATCTTGACCATCTTGTGCTTGTTTTAATTATTTTTCTTATTCATCTTCGAAATGTTAAAAGAGTTTAATGGAAAAATGACCTTTTTAACAATACGAAAAAAAAAGCGAAGTGGAAGGAATTTATATGATGTGATCAATCCGCGTACATGTTTTTCCTCATCTTTTTAAATGACTAGGTGAAATTCATATATACACGTATTTATTTTTGTAAAAAAAACCATTCCAATTTCCCATCAAATTATTCTGACCTGGAATTAGATTTAATTGCTTTAAGAATTTTATTACTATGAGTTACTATATAGTATTTCTATTTGCGTCTGTGACTCTATGGGATAACACAGTTGGCACCACAAGTATTTTGCATTTAGCGAGTTTCTGAATTTAGAAAAAAAATAGTCAATTTTCGGAAATCGACCAAAAAGGATGAATAAACAATACAGACAATTTTTTTGTGGTGCAATCAAGTACTATTATATTGCACGCATGTCTTTTCATGTTTTTCTAACCTCATTTTAATACTACTAACGATTTAATTTACAAATTACAATAATAAATATGTAAAATTGTACTCCCTCCGTACCCAAGAATTATGAATATTTGGTTCGTCACATATTTTAATGAATAATTAGAAAAGTAAGAGAGACAGAAAGAAAAAATTTTAAAAATATTGTTGGTGGAGAATGAGTCTCACCTCGTTAAAGATAAATGAGTTTTCAAAATTAGAAAGTTTATACATTTCAAAGACGGAGTAAAAAGAAAATAGTTTATTCTTTTGAGGGACGGATGGATCATTCTTTCACAAAATTGTTTCTCCGCAAAAAGTCTAGGAAACCAATAACAAATATTATGATTTGAAAGTTAACTCATAATTAGTTTGATTAGTAATTTTCATTAAATCTCACATTAAAATTAGTTTTGTGAAATGTGTCTATTTTATATGGACGGGCTAATATAGTTTAGACCTGTAGCATTGGAATAAGCCAATTAACGAGCAATGATCACTAAGTAATTAGCGAATAGAACATGATTACGATAATTAGTGGTGCGGTAGAAAGTAGAAACCCCAACTTACTAATTTATTCGTTCATACTAAAATAGGACATTAGTTTACATAATCAATTTCACTCTGTTGAACTTCATATTGTTAAAATATTAAAGATGTGGTAAGTGCAATATTTGAAAATTGTGTGAGAATGAGAAAATCGACTAAAATTTTAATTTCAGCCATCCACTAAAAAATAAATCACCATCAAATGGGGCACAAATTTCATTTAAAATAGTCAAAGACTTAAAAGGTACGTAGA
Organism: Salvia hispanica; assembly: GCF_029641045.1. Lineage (NCBI taxonomy): Eukaryota > Viridiplantae > Streptophyta > Magnoliopsida > Lamiales > Lamiaceae > Salvia > Salvia hispanica. The sequence goes on along the minus strand of NC_142695.1, from coordinate 50,243,256 downwards.
GTTGTGTATAAACTGAACAATATTTACTAATTAAAAAGTATACTAGGAGTATCAAAAAGTATACTAGGAATTGAAAAAAATGAATGGAGAATGAGTCATAAATCTCACATTAAAATTAGTTTTGTGAAAAATGTCTATTTTATATGGACGGGCTAATATAATAATATATGTCTATTTCTTTTAGATTCATTTCGTTTTTATCCATTTTTTAAAGTTTTTATTCGTTTATGTTAGTAATCCAAAATGAGTTCTTTCTCTAGTCTCACGAATACCGAAAACAAATTATACAATTGTTTTATTTAATTATTCATTTGTGATAGATAATCATTCCAAAATAATTTTTATGAAACTAATTAATCTCCGTGCAATGAATATGATATTAAAATGGAGTATTTGATTTGGTTGATGACTTTGCAATTCTTCTACTATATTCTCAGTAAGATGGTTTTAAAAAAAATTGGTGAGCATCATGAGAAAATGCATTCTTGTTTATTTACTATATGAAGTATGTGTGTGACTGTGTGTGAGAGAAAATAGTGAAAGGGATTTTTTTAACAATAAGCAAAATGCTCAAAGCCTCAAATAATGTCAAATGATTAGTTAGAGGTTAAAAATGCGAAAGTAAACAAGCCACAACATTTATACTTTTATTTAGAGTTACTAGTGACAATCAAAAGTAGGTAAAAGATATCCCAATAGCAAATCAAGAATATAAGTAAATCTCAATACCAACTAAATTTATATGGCAATTACCTTTTTTATAAGAGTATCCATCCAGAAAATCTCAATATCAACTAAATTTATATGGCAATTACCCTTTTTATAAGAGCATCCATCCAGAAAATCTCAATACTAACTAAATTTATATGGCAATTACCCTTTTTATAAGAGCATCCATCCAGAGTGGATGCCTTAGCAAAAGCCCTAACAAGAGTCCTAGTAGTTGCCATATCAGTATGTCCTATCTTTATGCAATAGTGAAGTTTTAGTGAATACCTTATCTCTTATCTACTTTTCATTTTCATTTTAAATTATTGTTTTTTAATTTTTTAATTAAACTAAAATACTAAAATATATTATATAAAACAGCACAAATGCAAAAAAAAATGTGGAAACGGTTGTCGACATTATGGGGGTTTGGGAATTGACTCAGATCCATTGTTGAAAGTGTGGATATTGAGGGAATAGAGAAGAGAAAGTGAAAGATTTGGTGTGTGAAAAGTGAAGAAAAATAGAGTATTTGTAGTGGTTTAATTAGTGTTTAAATAATTTAAAATTAAAAAAAAATGGAAAATGATCGGTCTCGAGCATTGGCCTGCAATGGGCGCCCGATCTCACGCCCGATGGATCGGGCGAGAGATGGGGCGCGACCGAACTCTTGGTCGTCCTCGGGCATGTCCGAGACTTGCAATGGATGCCCGATCATGCCCGAGCCCGATCTCGGCTGATCGGGCGTGAGATCGGGCATCCATTGTGGACGCTCTAAGAAAATTAAGCCAGCGTACCAACTAGGGGTGACAAATCGTGCGTGTTGTGTCGTTATCGTGTCGACACGATAACAACAAACACGAACACGACCCGTTAAGAAAACTCCAAACACGAACACGAACACGAACACGAACACGACCTGCTACCCTCAGACACGAACACGACACTAACACGACACGAACCACTTCGGGTCAACACGACACAATAACAACACATATATGACACAACACAATAACGACACTATAATAATAATATTATAATATATTATATTATTTTTAATATGAAATTTTAAATTTTAAATTTTTTAAAATAAATAAAAATAAAAATAATATTATAATATACTTAATGTGTAACACGAACACGACACGAACATGACACGAAATAATATTATAATATACTTAACGTGTAACACGAACACGACACGAAATTTTCGTGTCGTTATCGTGTCGACACGAACCCAATAAGCTTTGACACATACCCATTAATTTCGTGCGGGTTCGTGTAGTGTTATCGTGTCGTGCCAAAAATTGTCAGCCCTAGTACCAACCAAATTTATGCGACAATCAACCTATATAAGATGCAAACCAAACTTATTATAAAAGATAATTTAGTGATAATAAAAATAATTTGATTTCATTCAAATATATTTTTATGTAGTTATTAAGTAGACGAATAAAACAATCTAGGAATAACATTTTTATTCCAATATGTCTATCAAACAATAGAATTATCAGTAGCTTTCTATTTTAGTTCATTTCACGGTTCATCCATATCATCAGTGGTGGATCCAGGTGGGATCGAGCGGGGTCAGTCCTCACCTCTGGCCAACAGAACTCCATTAGTTCCACCCTTTGAAGTCACCGTAGACCACACAGTGCACCGGAGCGGGAAAGAGAGTTGTCACTCTTCTTAATGAAATAGTTAAATAAATGAGGGGAAGAATTTGAAAAAATGAAAATGTAGAGAATGAAATTGGAGTTACAGGCGAGAAGAGGGGAAGAAGAAGATGAAAAGGAAAAAATACTTATTGTGGGACCCACACGTTTGGTTATTTGAATCACTTTTATATGTTTTGATAATTGCATATTAAATTAATGGAAATTAATATAATAGTTTTAATTTTCAATTTTAATAATTCACTTAATTAACTTTTCAAAGTGTGATCACTAATAATGAATGCTAGTACTAGAAATTAAATTAATTAAGTAACTTAATGACACAATATTAAATTAATACCTATAAAATTAAATACTGTAACTAATTTTTTTTTCCAAAAGTAATGGATTGGTAATTATATACATATCTATCTTATTTTAATAAAAAATAATAAAAATAGATAATTTCAAAAATATAAAAAAAGTTGTGTTCAATAATTTCCAATTCTTTTAAGTAATTAATCATGAGACCACCAGAAGTAGTATTTTTATCTAATTTTAATTAAATTTCAAATATCTATTTATCTATTTTATTACTTTTATCCAAAAGACTTAGTATCGAATTATGGAATTTAACAATTTAATTTTTGTAAATGAAGTCAAAAAAGAGATGCATATTGTTTAAGGCGAATTGTGATTTTTGAGCTACTTATTTCAACAACGTATTCAAGCATGAAAATGTATTTACGAAGACGATGATATTACAACACGTTGTTTAATTACTTTTATAGGATTTATGAGGAGAATGGCGAATGAGGAAGCAACAAAAAGGACGCCATGAAAATCGAAAAATAATAAAATTATCATTCACTATGTACGACCCCACGAATTTCGATTTCTGGATCTTCCATTGCATATCATACTATAAAATTTATTCTAATCTGAAGGTTGGAAAACATTCTATAAAATTTATTCTAATCTGAAGGTTGGAAAACATTCACCAATAGAGGAAACAATTTAGGTGTACAGTTTCCACTGAGTGTGCGCCTTATACATACAAAATAATTTCTGTTTTTTATAATCATTGACTTTTTCTGGGTTCGTCTTATTCCACTTAATTCTTGATACGGTGTCGCACTCCTGTCCAATTTAAAAAGAGAAAAAATAAAATAAGAAAATATTACTGTACAATTGAGATACAATATTTTAGGACCTTTTTAATTTAAGATGTAAAGAGATTTGAACTCCTAATTTTATGGAGTACTATTAACCAACCAGAAATGATAAAAACTGAATGTTTTGATTACGATGGAACATACCAAACATTTATACTTTTATTAAGAGTTACTAGTTCAAAAGGAGTTAATAAATTATTTTATTTGTATTAAATTGATTAATAAATTTTAATCAAATTATAAACAAAACTCATAGTTCTTTATTTTGCATCATTCAAAATTTTAATATTTAAGTCTACTCATTCAAATATCTGTCACATTCCCTATTATTTTATGACGTACAAGAGAATGTGACAAATATTAGTTACTCCCTCCGTCCCACATAATTTTATCCATATTTCATTTTGAAACGTCCCACATAATTTTACCCATTTCACTTTTACCATTTTTGGTAGTGGACCCCATATTCCACTAACTCATTCATACTCACATTTTATTATAAAACTAATACTTTAAAAGTAGGACCCACATCCCACCAACTATTTCAACTCACTTTCCATTACATTTCTTAAAACTCGTGCCGGATCAAAGTGTGTAAAATTATGTGGGACGAAGGGAGTATGTATTTTGCATCATTCAAAATTTTAATATCTTTTTCATTAGTAGGAAACCATTTCAATTTTCAACATTAACATCGATCCCGGATGTCATAAAATACTTCCTCTGTCCTATAAAATTTGTTCAATTTTTTTACCATTTCGGTTCGTTCCACGAAATTTGTTTCACTTGGAATCTACTAGAAAACAACATTAAAAATAGACCGGGACATTTCTTCCAATGTGGGACCCTCATTCCACTATACACCTCCATTTAATACAAAGTCAAATAATTTCTTAAAATCTGTGTCGGATCAAACTGGGACAAATTTTGTGGGATAAAGGAAGTAAGAGGGAATGTGGCAAATATTTTAATGAGTAGACTTAAATAGAAAAAAACATATGTAAAATATTTGTGGTGATAAACTAACCAAAAAAGGTTAAATTCTTAAATACTATAAATATAAGTTTAGTATTAATTTTTTAATAAATTTAAATTTAGTAACTAATTTGATAGAAGCATTATAATTTATAGTAACCTATAATTAACCCCTTTTAGTATTAATGAAAAATGGCTAAAACAATATGTATATTCATAATATGGGCTTAAAGCCCAATATGTCTTTCTTACTTGCAAGCCCAAGTGACATATCAGAATCAGAAAAAGTTACCCGACTTAGACCGAATACCCGCAAATATTTGAATTCCCTTTTTTATCTCGCGCCTATATATACAATCTCAGAAATTCAAAATATACTATGCTTTCAAATCCGTCTTAGCTTTCAGCTCACACACAATCCATGCGCTATAGCTCGACGAGATACAAAAGATCGGAGCAGACTTCAAATTTAGAGAGTTCGAATCAGCAAACTCAAGTTGAAAATGGGGAAGAGATTGAGGAGATCGCGATCAATATGCTGCTGCGCCTCCCCACGCTCATCGCACCGGACTCCTCATGCGATTTTCAGCTGGTATGGATCTGAGTTTGTTTCCTTCCAATGTTTGTCTACGAACTTTAGTTTTTTTAGTGTCGAAATGTGCGAAGATGAATAATATTGCTGATCTATATTCTGTACGTGAGACTGTTTCGCTTGACTGTGGTTTCGATCGAGTGAGAAATAAGGATCTAATTTGTGGTTGAATGTTTTTGTTGTGTTTCGAATTCATGAAAGTGTTGTGTGGCGTGATCCGAGTTTACAGAAACACTGTTATTCAGCTGACATTTGGAATCAATTTTGAGGTGGATTACATCTGTTTTTTCTGTATATGCTGTTCCTCAATCAGTCTCACTGATTTTAGTTATTGAACTTTCCCATTGATTTTTGAGCTCACCACGAATGATTAAGAGATTGCACCAAGCTTCTCCATACTTTGATATATGACTATTTATGCAGTAGCATGTTTATGATCTGAAAGATATTAATTCCTTCTTAATTCTGTTAATATTTAACATGAAAGGTATGAAGAGGATGTATGGACTGAGGTTGCCAAATATTTGGATGGGAGATCTCTAGTGATGCTTGCTGTAACTTGCAAATGGTTTCATCGCATTATGATGGAAGACAGTGTGTGGAAATATGCATGCTTGCGCGACCTTCAAGTTCCTGACCCTGGAAACGTCCCATTCAAATGGATCGAACTCTACACCACAGCTTTCGGTATTATCAGTACCTTAGACATTTGTCCAATTGTTGAAATAAAGAATTTCTTTCCGCTGATATATAGAGTTCACATTTGCAGATGGAAGTCACACTTACATGTTTCGTCAGCAGGAGAAGCATATTGGTAATGCATTTTGTTAACATTTAAACGTTTGAGAATGTTGATAGCTGTTAATGTCATGACCTGAAAATATGTAATAGAGAAAATTTAAGTTACTTAGGATAGTTATTTCTAGAATGGCATTATGAGCTATTCTTTGATTGTTCATGCTTCTTTCTGTTTTTGAGTTCAATAAACAGTCTTCTGTCAAAACTCATTTTACATTTACCTGGTATAGATTGGATGCGAATTGGAGCTTTCTTGTTTGACTCACCCGACGCTCTCCTTACTGAGAGTCTAATAGAAAGCATAAAAACTCCCAAAGAGGAGACAACGGAAAAGTTGTTTCACAAAGAAGGCTTCTGTTTGTTAAACAATATTAAAACTGGAATCTGGATTGCTGGTAATTCAATCGTATTGTACAGTTACTGCCTTTGATTCAATCATGTACGATATAATATGAGTATCCATACTGCCTTCTATTCAACTGCGTTTCTGTTTGAAGACTTGCAGCTAGTCCGGTGTCCTGTCTGTGACCTTGACACATGTGATGGTGAGTCAAAAACTTTGGAAAGTTTACATTTCTAACTGCCTTTCTGTGGTTTGATTCAGACCACATGCCAAAATATTTGCTCAGCTTCATTAGCACATTTCACTTATAGATATCCAAAAATAAAACAAGCAAAGTCATAGTCATTATCTCATTTGACATGCTCGACAATGAAAAAGATCGGTCACTAAACTGGACAAGTATTTTATCATTTGATGCAGGAACAATGCAGACATTGGATGCAAGGCATATTGAACTCTTTTTGAGTGAGGAATATCATAGTGGGATCTGGGACTACTATCTTTTAGGATCCCATAACATCAACAAGCAGGCTGATGGGGCTTCTGGTGGGATTTTCGACCTCAAACATATCAACGATGAATCAACCTCTGGTATATATCATATCAAATCCAATCCTTTTTATCTTCATCAACTCTCAAATACTACACTCTGTTTACCTCTACAATCATCCTTATGTTATCATGTGTCATTCTGAATAAACTTCTTCAGATATCTTTGATTACAAAACATGGGTGGGAAAACGAATTGACTGGCAACCAAAAACAAAGATAACTCTTCACGCGGTAGCAGTAAACACTAATTTGCAAGAGAATGAAGGTACCATTCCCATTTTTGACTCTCTGAAACAGTAACAGTACTGCATCACAGAATGATTAAGTTGCCACAGCTCAAAAATATGAAGTGATAAGAATACTATTTCTGATTAACATGATTCAGGTCTTCAGATCAAATACCATGCAATGAGGGCTGGGAAAGGCGGTGAAGTCGTATCAATTCGTATATCTCAACAGCTGCGCTAATTTTGCCCTTAGCCTATCCATTTTCTGAATAAGAATTTTCGTCTTTAGCTTATAAATGTCTCAACATATACAACCATTTTTAAGGCTTATCATAAAGCAGGCTAGCCATGTACTTTAACTTCATTCTTGCACACCAAAATATGATCCAGAAATTCTTTTATCGATGCAAAGATAATTTTTTTTCAGAAGTGTTTAGTTTTGATTGAAATGTCCATAACTAGTGTTTAGTTTACCTTAATATTAGCATTTAGCTCTACCTTATTTCTTAACCATTTGAAGTATGTGTGTGATGAGAGACAGAGAATAGTGAGAAGGATTTATTTAACAATAAGCAAAATCTTCAAAGCCTCAAATCATGTCAAATGAGGAAGTAAACAAACCACAAACTCTAGTTAATCATTTTGCATGCAAAATGTAGAAAAGGTAAAGAAAAAAAAAATGAAAGTGATCAAGAACAGAAGTAAATCTCAACACCAACCAAACTTATATGGCAATTAGTCTTTTTTTTAAGAAAGTAAAGCCAGCGTAGGGAACCAAATTTATGCGACAATCAACCCCTATATGAGATGCAAAGCAAACTTTACTTGGTTATTAATTTAATTAATAAAAATAATTTTATTTTATTCAAATATATTTTAATGTAGTTATTAAGTACTACTACTACTATATGAGTAAAATCAATCTAAGAATAACATTTTTATTCCATATGTCTATCAAACAATAGATTATCATTCATTTTCTATATTAATTAGCTCTAAATTCTACTGTAGTCCATTTCACCCATATCATACCAAAATTTATTCTAATTTCAAGGTTGGAAAACATTCACCAATGGAGGAAACAATTTAGGTGTATTAGTGTATAGATTCCACTGAGTGTGCGCCTTACATACAAAATCATTCCGTTTTTTTATAATGATTCACATTTGACTAGGATCGTCTTATTCTATTCTTGACAGGGTAGGGTGTCGCATTCATGTCCAATTTGAAAAGAGGAAAAGTGAAATAAAATATTACTGTACAATTGAGATACATATCTTTTAGGATTTTTTTTCAATATAAAATGTAAAGAGATTTGAACCCCTAATTTATATTAACTCACCAGAAAGGATACAAATCGAATGTTTTGATTACGATGGATACAACATACCAAACATTTATACTTTTAATAAGAGTTAGTAGTTCATAAATAGTTAATAAATTATTTCTTTTGTATTAAATTGATTATTAAATTTTAATTAATTTTAAAATAAATACTAACTCTGTATTTTGCATATTCAAAATTTTAATCTCTCTCTTTTCAATCTGTAGGAAATTATTTCAACATCAACATCAACATCAACATCGATCCCAGATGTATTAAAATAATAGGGAATGTGACAAATATTGTAGTGAGTTATGAGTAGACTTAAAAATAGAAAAAACATACTCCTATGTAAAATATTTATGGTGATAAAACTAATCAAAAAAAGTTATATTCTTAAATACTACTCCCCCGTCTCTAAAATATTTGAACATTTGGTAGACACGGATTTTATTATATAATTATTAAAGTAAGAGAGAAAGAAAAAATATTGCAAGTGGAGAGTGAGCTCCACATCATTAGTAGTGTAGTGTAATGACATAAGTTGTAAATAAAATGATATGTAGGCAAGTGTTGTTTAACTATTCCAAAATTATAATGTTATTTTTTAGGGACATATTTTTCAGGGACGAAAGGAGTATAAATAAAAGTTTAATAGTATTCATTTTTAAATGAATTTTAATTTAGTAACTAATTTAACACAAGCATTAGTAATCATGAAATTAACTCTTTTTAACAATTAATGGGCTAAAACAATATGTATATTCATAAAATGGGCTTAAAGCCCAACCGTTGTTTGAACTTACAAGCCCAATTCAATATGTATATTCATAAAATGGGCTTACAAACAAATGCCCGCAAAAATTTGAAATAATTTTTATCTCTCGCGCTTATATATAGAAATTCAAAATATAATTTTATATCCGTCTTAGCTTTCAGCTCACACGCAATCCATGCGCTATAACTCGACGAGATATAAAAGATCGGAGCAGACTTCAAATTTGGAGAGTTCGAATCAGGCAAACGGAAGAAATTCAAGTTGAAAATGGGGAAGAGATTGAGGGAAGCGCGATCAATATGCTGCTGCGCCTCCCCACGCTCATCGCACCGGACTCCTCATGCGATTTTCAGCTGGTATGGACCTCATTTTGTTTCTTTCCAATGTTTTTCTACGAACTTTGATTTATTTAATGTCGCGATTGTTGATTCATATTCTGTACGTGAGATTGTTTTGCTTGAGTGTGTTTTCGATCATGTGAGATACGAGGATCTGAATTGTGGTTGAATGTTTATGCTGTGTTTCGCACTGATGAAGGTGTGTGTGGAACGTGATCCGAGTTTACAGAAACACCGTTATTATATTTAGATGACATTTGAATTCAATTTTGAGGCAGATTACATCTGGTTTTATGCTCTCGGGAGATATATTTGCTCTTCCTCAATCAGTATCATTTGATTTTAGCTATTGGACTTTTCCATTGATTTTTGTCTTGAGATCTGGTTTTCCACCTTCAGTATCAACTTCAAATAGTGCTGAGGTCACTTGGAATGATTCAGATTTCCGAGATTGCACATTTGCACCAAGCTTGTCCATAATTTGAACTACGACTAATTATGCAGTAGCGCATGTCTTTGATGTTGAAGGTGTTTTAATTGAATTCCTTCTTAACTCAACATGAATAGGTATGAAGAGGATGTATGGACAGAGGTTGCCAAATATTTGGATGGGAAATCTCTAGTGATGCTTGCTGTAACTTGCAAATGGTTTCATCGCATTATGATGGAAGACAGTGTGTGGAAATATGCATGCTTGCGTGACCTTCGAATTCCTGACCCTGGAAACATCCCATTCAAATGGATCGAACTCTATACCACAGCTTTTGGTATTATCAGTATCTTAGACTTTTGTACAATTGTCGAAACAGAGAATTCTTTCCACTAATATATAAGGTTCACATTTGCAGATGGAAGTCACACTTACATGTTTCGTCAGCAGGAGAAGCATATTGGTAATGCATTTTGTTTAACATTTAAACGTTTGAGAATTTTGATAGCTGATAATGTCATGACCTGAAAAAAAGATAAAAGAAGAATTTATGTTACCTAGGATAGTTATTTGCAAAATAGCATGATAAGTTATGATTTCTGCTCAAGTAATAACTTGACATCTATCAGTTATATTTTTTGATTGTTCATGCACTTTCATGCTTTTGAGGACAATAAACAGCCTCCTTTCAAATCTCATTTTACATTTGCCTGGCATAGATTGGATGCGAATTGGAGCATTCTTGTTTGACTCACCCAACGCTCTCCTGACTGAGAGTTTAATAGAAAGCATAAAAATTCCCAAAGTGGAGACAATGGAAAAGATGGGGCACAAAGAAAGCTTCTGTTTGTTAAGCAATATTAAAACTGGAATCTGGATTGCTGGTAATTCAATCAAATTGTATCCTTACTTCCTTTGATTCTGAGTATCCTTACCTCCTTCTGTTCAACTGCTTTTCTGTTTGAAGACTTGCAGCTTGTCCGGTGTCCTGTTTGTGACCTTGACACATGCGATGGTGAGTAAAAACTTTGCTCAGCACATTCTGTTAGATATCCAGAAATTTGAGATATAACAAACACACAAGCAAAATAGTGGTCATTTGATATGCTCGCCAAAGATCAGTTCCTAAACTTGACAGGTGTTTGATCATTTGATGCAGGAACTATGCAGACATTGGACGCGAGGCATATTGAACTCTTCCTGACTGAAGAATACCGTAGTGGGATCTGGGATTACTATCTTGTAGGATCCCGTAACATCAACAAGCAGGCTGATGGGGCTTCTGGTGGGATTTTCGACCTCAAACATATCAATGATGAATCAACCTCTGGTATATATCATATCAAATCCAATCCTCTTTATATTCATAAACTACATTCTGTTTACTACTACATTGAATATTATGTTAGCCTGTGTCATTCTGAATAAACTTTTCCAGATATCTTTGATTACAAATCATGGGTGGGAAAACGAATGGACCGGCAACCAAAAACTAAGATAACTCTTCATGCGGTTGCAGTAAACACTAATTTGCAAGAGAATGAAGGTACCATTCCCATATTTTTACTCTCTGAAGTAGTAGCAGTACTGCATCATAATTTTGAAACAAAAAAACAAACAGAAAGATTAAGTTTTCAGAGCTCAAAAAAATATGAAGTGATAAGAATACTATTTCTGATTAACTCAGGTCTTCAGATCAAATACCATGCAATGAGGGCCGGGAAAGGCGGTGAAGTCATATCAATTCGTATATCTCAGCAGCTGCTCTAATTTTGCTCTTAGCCTATCCATTTATGGAATAAGAGTTTTCATCTTTAGCTCATAAATGTCACCACAAATGTAACCATTTTTAGGCCTATCTTAAAGCAAGATAGCCCTGTAATTCATTCCTGCACACCAAAATATGATCCAGAAGTTCTTTCATCGGTGCAAAGACAAACTATCCGAAACTATGTCTAGTTTTGACTGAAATATCCATAGCTATGTTTAGTTTACTTATATAGCTCTACCCTACTATTTCTTAAACCTTTGAATCTGTTTCTTAACTGAAATGGCCAAATAGTCCCAGCAACGCCAACTGTTCATGTCAACTCCATGGCTGCATTTGAAAAGGTAAAATCAATACTACTTTTTTTTTTCTTTCCAAAAGTCAAAATATACCATCAGCGCATGTATTTTTTAAATAAACACAAAAAAAATCATTATTGGAAACTAAGAGTATAACCAAGCGTCCAAGCCATGTTTCATTTCTTGATTATGACTTGATTAATCCATGTCACCCATATGAATTAAGCAATCACCAATTTTGTGAGATAATGAATGACATTCTATATTCCAGTTGAATTTGATGATTTGGTTAGCCCACCAAGGAAGCAAAGCATCTGACTTGTTTATTTTAATTTATCAAAGCTACACATATATGCATAATATCTGCCTACTTAAACTAAATGAAATGAAATGAAATGTGTAATGGAACTTGTCAAACTCTTCCTCATCTTAACCACTTCCCTCCTCTCCCACGCTGCAAAAAACCCGTGCCCACCTCAATACTGCGGCACCAACCCCTTACCCATCCGTTTCCCCTTCACGCTGCAGCAGCATCCCGGAAACTGCACCGGCTTCCCGGGCTTGACCTTCACATGCTCCGTGGATGAAGGAAGAGGAGACGTCCCTCTCCTGCACCTCCCGCATTCCGGAAGCTTCTCCGTCCGCCACATAAACTACCTCATGCAGGAGATCCACCTCTACGACCCGGCCGGCTGCCTCCCGAGCCGCCTCATCTCCCTCAACCTCACCTCCTCCCCCTTCGCCGCCGCGCTCACGGAGGAGCTCACCTTCCTCAGCTGCCCCCGCGGCGCGGGGCTCGCTGAGGTGGAGTGCCTCAGGAACGCCACGTCGGCGGTGCTGGCGGGCCCCGCGGGGAGGCTCTCCGGGGCGATGGGCGTGTGCAGGACTATGTTCACGGTGCCGATCGCGGTGCCGTGGGATGGCAGCGGCGGCGGAGGTGATTGGGTGACGGAGGATCTTAGGCTGACGTGGAGCTTACCTGAATGCCAGGGGTGTGAGGTGGGTGGTGGGGTTTGTGGGCTTGGTCGGAATCGGAGTGGTGTGGTCGGAGAGATTACTTGCTATTCTGATCATGGGACAGGTATACTATTGAATTAATAGTAAGAAACGCAACTTTAAAATCAGTTGGAAAAATCTTAAAATTTGGATTTATTTGCGTTGAACTGTAAAGAAAATCATTTCACGTTAAATTGTTTTGGTTATATTGTACACATGACAACAAAGAAATATATATTAAATATATAGTAAATATAAAGAAACCAGCTTCATTTAGTTGAGAAGTAGCAGAACTTCTCCGCAGTCGAGTAATTTCTTTTTTTTCATGTATTTTTGAAAAATGATAAATATGTGCAAAAAGAAAGTGACTCGATACCTTGAGACGAAAGGAATATTACATTTTGATATTAATGAACGCGAATAAATTCAAACTTAATGGTATTTCTGGTTTAATTTTTTAATTTTGTTAAGATCTGTTTCATTATTTCTTCCTTTTTGTGCAGTAGTATTAATGAAACTTACCTAATCAAGATGCTTTTAGATATGTGTCATTTTTATGAACCTTATGTTTTTAACTGTTCACGAGAAACTAATGTAATTAGTGCCGATTTTAGTTTTTTCTTTATCATTTGTATTATTTTCTAGCTATTTAATATTTAGTTCAACTAAATTTTAGCCACACAATTAGTCAAACCATATGAGCCACCCTTTCGTAATTACTATATAATAAAATTCTGGTAAACAAGAACGTTTTTATTTAATTGAATCCCATCGTCAACTTTATACTTTATGCTTCTATTAATTCTTTGTTGATTCCTTCATCCAAGAGTTGTAACAAATTGTACTAACCCACAGGTCGAGGCCTAGAGGTTTTCAAAACCATAGCACTATCAATAGTGATACCAGCCATCATATGCTCCATATGCATTTCATGCTTTGTATGCATAGTGGAATGGAAGGCAGTTCGGAGTAGGGCAGCCGCTGTGGCGGCCCCGTCACTGCATCCACCGGCTACCGTGGGGCTCGATGACTCGACCATCGAGTCGTACGAGAAAGTTGTACTGGGCGAAAGCAAGCGCCTTCCTGGACCTAATGGTGTCACATGTCCTATATGCCTAGTTGATTATTGTCCAAAAGACATACTCCGATGCATACCCGAATGTCAACATTGCTTTCATTCCGAATGCGTTGATGAGTGGTTGAGATTGAATAGCTCGTGCCCTCTTTGTCGAAATTCGCCTTCGAATTCTTTAGAACAAGTATGAGATGTTTGTTTAGCGATATCCTAATTGTATATGTTTTTTAGGAGGGTGGGATGTTCCTTTAGTAGTACTATCCAATTTGTAAATTATTTTTGTGTTGATAAATGCTTTAAACACCAGATACAGTAATATTCTGATTTAAGAAAAAAGAACAGAATAAAGAAAGATCTGATTTTGTCTTTAAAGTATGTTTCTTTCTGTTAAAACTCAAACTAATAGTTATGCTCACAACAATCTTCGACGTATATTCGCCTTTTAAAGCTCATAGTTAGAGGCACCACCACCACGATCAACATAGCACCACAACCAGCAGCCACTGCAGGTGGCCTCACCAACAACGAGGCCTCTAAAGTGGAGAGTTTCTAACAAGTGCATAGATGTGTTAATATTCCTTGAAGAATACAATGGCAAAGATAGGGTGAGAATTAAGAAGTTTGGGCAATGTGGGCCCCTTTTTCATGCTGAATCAACGGCTACAGGAAAGCAATAGTTGCCAGATCTGTACAAGTACCCTTTCTGTTTTCTGAGTGAGTATATGTGTTTCTTTATATATGTGTGTAAGTGTAAGTATATATGTTCATATATAAATGTCAAATTGTCATTTGAATGGAAAGTTTTTTCTTGAATTCCAAGATCAGGTCTTGAAAAGCAAAGCCACTAAAGAGAGTGAAAGTAACTTTATTTCCACCAAAGCTTACAACTTTATCAAAGGAACTTTTTATTCACATCCTTGGATGAATATGGAAAAATAAAACAAAAACACATCAGCTGATGCAGAAACCTCTTATCTTCTAGTCATCAACCGCGTCAAATGTACGTAAGATTAGTGGAAACATTGTACAGATTCTTCTTAAAATAATCAAAATCTGTGAATACTTAGCCAGCTACCTATAAACCTTCATATTCTGCTCTTTCTCCAAAGTGATCAATGCCTAAGCAATATGGCCTCATTGCAACTCAAGTTGTTTATGGTTCTTCTCATTTCTGCTGTCTGTTCCAAGATTTCTGTCCAAACCCCAACTTGTGGTAACAACACATTCTTCATACAATACCCTTTCACATTGCTTCAAGAAGGCCAAAATCCTCATCACACAACCCCCTATAATCTGAAATGCAATCGACAGAAGCTAGTAGCCCTGAACCTTCCTTTCTCTGGGGAGTTCTACGTTCGAGACATCAACTATTTTCAGCAAAAGATACAGCTCTATGATCCAAGCAACTGCCTTCCAAAGAGGCTGAAGAACTTGAGCCTCCCATCTTCTCCATTTATGGCTGTGAGCTATCAGAATTATACCTTCTTCAGCTGCCCTCTTGGAAGCCCAAGTTCTCGTAATCTCACTGCGATACGCTGCTTGAGCAACTCGACAGCCTCAGTCGTGGCTGCTTCAGAGACTTCTATGATGGATGGGATCAAGAACTTGACAGCTTGCAAAGTGTTGTATAGTCTTCAAGTCCCAGTTTCGCAGGTTTTTGAGTATGCGTATAATGGCATTGATGGTGATCTTCAGTTGGCATGGATTGATCCAAGTTCTAAAGGTAACAGCAGAGGTTAGTGATATTTCATTGCTTGATAAGTTTCAGCATGCAATTTGGTAGATTCTTAATCAGGAAGTTATGTCTATTTTCTTCTGTGAAAGAAAAAAGAAAATGAAGAAAAAGTTAATCCAACAACAGCTTTTTCAACAGTGATTCCTTAAAAAAACATTTGAAAATGAGCTTTTTTTTATGCTCAACTGTCAGCATTTCATACCTTTTTCAGATAAAGTTCCTAACGTCTCACTTTCATTGCACTATTTTCCTAAACAAACTTTATTACTCTCTCTGTAAAGCCTAGCATACAGACAGTTAAAAATTAATTTATGCAGGCATAACATCAAGCAAACCTGGAGCTCTAACCATCATCCTAATATGTGCCATCACAATTTTGACTGCCTTACTAGTCGCAATGCTCTGCCTAGGATGCGGTCTGACAGTCGTTGTAGTGATGCTTGATATTGAAGAGGCAAACAATCAAGGATCTTGGAGTTGCAGTACAAGAGTATGGGAAAGGGCGAGATTCAGATTATCTAGAGCTTCGAATGGGACTGCAGGCCCCCTTGATGAAGTTTCATTCATGTCTACAGCTTCACAGCAGCCCCAATCGGCTGTTCCCAGAGGAGCTGCAGCCCCCTTGAATGAATCATCGTCCACGCTTCCACCTCCAGTTCCACCCCCATCTCCACCTCCAAGAATTGCTGCAGTCCACCCTTTTGGCTACTACCTCTCGTTCATGCCTTCTTCGCCTCAAGTCCCAAGGGAGGCTCTAGGCCCCCTTGATGAACTTCCATCCACTTCTTTGAGTCCAAATGTGGCTGTAGAAGCCCCCGATGGCTTCGCCACATTCATGTCGTCACCTCAAGTCTCAAGCATGCCTGCAGCTGGTGATCGTGAGGTCTTTATCGAGGCAACCCCTCCTGGTGACTCTACATACAGGTCTCTCACCCAATTACCAATGGGGGCTTCAACCCCCCTTCATGACTCCCCAGACGTATCTCTTCAGACTCCAAGTGTTTCTGAAGTCAACCCCTTTAGTTACTTCCTCTCCCCCGCTGCTTCACCTCAAGGCCTAAGGGGTGCTTCAGCCCCCCTTGATGAAGTCCAATCCAACCTCTCGAGTCCGAGTGTAGCTGCAGACGACGTTGATGGTTTTGTCTCAGTCATTCCTTCGCCTGAGCTATGGAGCATGCTTGCAACTCGTGAGGATGGATTCTTCATTGATGACTCCTCGGTCATATCTTCACCTCAAGTCCAAGGGGGAGCTGCAGCGCCCCTGGATGATTCTTCATCTGCCCTTCCGCCTCCACCTCCACCTCCAAGTGTAGGTGAAGGCCGCCCCTTGGATTACTTCTTGTCATTGCTTTCAGCTCATTTCAGGAGGGGGAATGCAGTCTCCTCCGTTCATGAACTTTCATCCATTCCTCCAAGTCCAAGCGAACTTTCATCCACTCCTTCGAGTCCAAGCGTGACAGGTGACTTGTCGTTTATACCTTCGCCTCTCGAAGATGAAGTCCATGACAACTTAGAGGAGCTGCCAACAGAAGACATAATAATAGGTGGGAGTGAGTGCATTTCAGGGCCTAATGGCGATTCTTGCCCTATATGTTTGGAAAATTACAAGGCATCAGAGAGGCTGAGGGTCATCAGAAATTGCAACCACTGCTTCCATTCAGATTGCTTGGACCTATGGTTGCAGAGGAAAAGCACCTGCCCTATTTGCAGAACTAATGTAAGTTAAGTCATCATTGGATTATTGGAAACGTAGAAACATTCAAAAATAGAACATTTAAGTTCAGAGGTGAATTATTCCTGGAAAAAGGTAAATCTTTATGAGGCTAACAAATTAAAAATGATGCATGCTACAAGTTCAGTTGTGGAGTGCAGAATTGTTTATTGCAAGTAAGAAAAGTTCAAAAAACAGCTCCTGAAACGACTTTCCTAGCTATAAAACTTGGAAAATAATCATTATTTCAGGTGCTTTTGATGGAAATTATTAACTACTTTCTGCTTTTGATTTGATTAGATTATGATTAATATTAATGATGACAGCACAGCTGCACATACGTTTAACACAAGTTAACTCAAATATTATGTTAAAGATGATTCACAACAAGACAGACTCATTTGAGCAAGCCAGTGTCATATGTAAAAGAAAATTAAAATTAAAAAAATCAGCAGAATAAAGTTTAGATTGTAAGAGTAAGACAGATATATGAGTATATGACGCATATGTGCATTTCTTGAACTGCTCAAATCAGCATACAATTTGCATAGCAAGTTAGCAGCTGAAAATATTTCACATGCATAATCAGTAAAAACTGAAGATTTCATCATTTACTACAACCAAAATAGCTCCCCAAAATAGTAAGAAGAGGAGTACTAGGCGTTTCATTTCTTGGCGAACAGTTTCTTAGGAAGCATCTCCAACGGGGTAGTTTTGAGAAGGAAAATCCTCTCTGCGCGTTCTTTCAGAGTGCCGCCACACTTGAATCCACGAGCTTGAAGTTCTGATTTTAACCGTTCCAAGCCAAGAACCTATAACAGGTCAATGATACGACGGATAAGTTTCCAACAACATTAGTACTCACAACTAGGCATGGACATGAAGTTGAAATATAGCATCGGCAGAAGAATATGAGACGTACCTCCATTTCAGAAGGCGAATGATAATCATCAAAGTTGAGAGGCTTCTCTACATTTTCAACACTCACAGCTGCAGACGCTGATTCAATTGCAGAAATGTCTCTTGTTTCTGAAGCTGAAACCACTTCACCTCTGAAACAGAGGTATCAGGGTGTTGGCTAACTACTTCGTGTACCTCACTCGGATGAGATTTGCTGGGAGAAACGACTATATCACCGTCTTTACTTCCATCGGGGCTATCTATCACTATCACGAGAGTATCCCTGTGTTTACTATTGCCATCTTCACCACATCCATCAGACTTTTTACTGATTTTAAAGACTCCTCGGTGCCTTCTTCCTCTGAACCATTCCCTGAGGAACCTTGCCCGATAGATCCAGCACCAAGTTCCCCACCAGTAACTGAATCTGAACTTGCATCTACTACCCCTCTCCTTGAATCTGAATGACTCCCATCATCTATGACCACAGATCCCTCATTTTGCTCTTCTTCTACGGATGTATCATCCTCATCCTCATCCTCATCTTCTTCACTGTCACTCTCACCCAGTTTTCTCTTTCCGAACCTAAGGAACAAAGTGTGAAGTACATTAAACAATTATGACCAATCTTGTGGACACAGAGCCAACAAACAGACTGAGATTTGGGGCACGGTTCTCCACAGTTTATAATTATGTTTACATAACATATGTATATTCTCAAACTACCAGAAAAGCATTGGTCATAAACAAATGATATTGAAAATTAAATTAGAAACTTTAAGTACAAAATAACAAGCTTGAGGACCATATCTTTCACAATACCAACAAAGAATAAAACTAAGATGCAATGAAATAAAAAAAATTCAGTGTCTTCACCAACAACCCTTAATCATATAAAACACTCAGTGGCAGCACATAATTAAAAAAAAAATCTACTATAACTAATCGCCCTATGATTACTATAATTTGAGATACCAACTCAATGCACACCATCACAAAGCAAATGCGTCACAGTGCAGAGTTTCAGAAATACCATACCATATCTTAAATTTCTTGGACGTAGACGCATTCCCCTCATCCCGACTCTTCCTCTTCGAGCTCACCAACCCCTTCACCGACTCGCGCACTGACCTCTCCACCTCTTCCCTACATTTCTCGGAATCCTCCCTAGACTTAGCCACATTTCCCTTGTCACTCTATTTGATCTCTTTCGCCTTCTTCTTAAGGAACTCATCTGCCTATCTTCTCCAACTTCCTCTCCTACGCCTCCGCCCACTCATATCCCTGCAAGCATCAAAATTGTTCGTTTTCTTCTGCCCCGCCCCTCTCAGCAACGACCCGAACCCGCCTTTCCCACCCCAACAGGAAACTTCCCAAATCCATCCGAACGGCATCGAGTGAAGCCTCGATCTTGCTCCAATTCGATACTGGAATCGCAAAATAGGGTTTCAGAAAATTGAGACTTCCGGCCGGATTGGGTGATGATTAGCGTTTGGTGATCATCAAGCTGGAGGCCGGAAGGGATGGAGGTTACGTCGAAATTTAAGATTCGGTGGTTCCCATGTAGCAATTTGAGAAACACTTGGTGAATGTCGGAGTCGAACGCATCCATTGAACAACTTGTGATGGACGATCTTGGATGGGGTCCGGTTGCTTGAAGATAACGCTTGTTCTACTCTGCTATCGTGTGCGCGCGCTTCAAACCGAATTACATTATGGACTAATTTATAATCGTCAAATCTGATTAGAATTTGAGGATAATTCCTAACCAACTTTATATAATTCCAATAAATACAACATCCCTTTTAACTATGCATGGTTACCTTTTAAATTTTTATGGACTGATTTTATTACTTTTAATTTTATAAAAATAAAAGTGATGATATATTAATTAATGTAAATAAACTTGAGTAGATTTATGATATTATAGGAATTGTGATCTGACATTGAATTTGAATAAATGATGTTTTAAAAGTGTGTGTTCAAGTATGAAATGGGGAATAAAAGTGTGGATTATGGATAATCTTCTTTTATAAAATTCACTCCATCTATTTAAAATGTTTTAAAAGTGATTCTAATTTGAAGAATCCAACATATATGGGATTTAGGTATGAATCACTCTACGAATATGCCAATCACCCAGATTTCATATACTATATTTTTTGTCAGTTGTTGCTTTGCAATGAAGAAATTGTGCTGGTGACGCACAATCAAATTGATCGAGTGAAATGGATTGAATTTGATATGGAGAGACACGGAAGCTCGATCAATGCTTCCGATAAGGGACGGATCATAGCGGTCGACCCCAATCTCCCGCGGTTTCTCTGCCAGAATTGCCGCCAGAGCCTCTGCATCGTCGGCGTCGATTCGCATGCCGGTAAATTCCTTGCCTCAGGTTTCAATTTTATGATTCCCGCGTTTCAGTTTCAGTTTCCGTTCCTCTTTTATATGCCTTTATTACTCAAGCTGATTGTTGTTGAAATTGTGGTAGATAAACGGGATTTATGGGGGAAATGCTATTTCAGTTATTTATAGTTTGAGTAATCGAGATTTTGTTTCAGCCGGATTGACTGACAAGTGTGTAGTTTGCTGCATTGCTTGTAAAAGTATTTGTATTATTGTGTTTATATGTGTTAAATTCTTTAAATTCTATCCCACATCGACTTGGTGATGATCCAATCTAATCTATATAAGTGTGGATAACCCTCCCCCTTATGAGACATTTTAAGGGGTGAGTGGCTCATTTCTAATATGCTACGTGAGGGGGCGTGTTAAAATTCTAATATCTTGTCCCACATCGGCTTGGTGATGATCCTATCTCTTCTATATAAAGATGGATTAAGGGGTGAGTGGCCCATTTCTAATAATATGCATAGCTATAATGTGTAGTTGCTTTAGCTCATACTCCCTCCGTCCCACAAAGATTGTCCCATTTTTCCATTTTCGTCCGTCCCACAACGTTTGTCCCATTTCCTTTTTACCATTTTTGGTAGTGGACCCCATATTCCACTAACTTATTCTTACTCACATTTTATAAAACTAATACTTTAAAAGTAGGACCCAAATCCCACCAACTTTTTCAACTCACTTTTCATTACATTTCTTAAAACCCGTGTCAGGTCAAAGTAGGACTATCTTTGTGGGACGGAGGGAGTATTTGAATTTAGCATTATTTATATATCCCTGTTTGATTATTGCCGATTATGTAGATGACGCCCTCTTCAAGTGAAACTGTGGAAGTGAGAGTTTTATATAGGTGCAAGTTGATAAGTATTAGTCTTTCGCATTGAGATTTATGGTGTGTTGTGCAGGTGTGCAAGGTTCTTCATTCCTTGGAACGGGTAGTATTTCTGGTTCAACACGGATGGACCACTCATTTGTTGTGTTGCCAAAGCAAAGAGATCAGACATCTGGTATTCCTCCTCGTCCTCGGTCTGGGAAGGCAATAGATGAATCATTCGTTGTGTTACCTCCGCCAGCTGCTTCAGTGTATAAATCGGAGCTTGGAGCTGATGAAGGTGGGACCAACTTGCCAGCGCCTGAGGGTGGACCCGCTAGCTCCCTTAATAATTCAGGCTTCCACTCCATGATAATCGTGCATTTGATATAGCCACTACACAAACTCAGGTGCACATAATCTGTGAAATCCATGTTTATTGCCAAAGATTGTGCCACATTGCCTGAGATTCAAATAGCCAAAGATCAAATTGACATTTTTCTAACTCCTTTATCTTCTGTTAATCTTATGTGCAGGTTGAGCAGCCTATGTGTCTGGAGTGCATGCGTGTTTTGTTCGATAAACTTGATAAGGAGGTTGAAGATGTGAATATGGACATCAAATCATATGAAACATGTCTTCAAAGATTGGAAGGGGAAGCTAAACCTGTGCTTAGTGAAACAGAGTTTCTTAAGGAGAAATTGAAGATGCTTATCTTACGCTCATATTATATTCGACGTAGTTTTGGATATATGAATTATATGAAGCACATTGCTAAGTTTGTTTGCTGGTTTGTCTTTCATCTAGCAGTATGTTCAAGTTGTTTGTTGGTGTTAAATCTCATGATGGAAATTCAATGTAGATCAAGCTTCATATTGCTTGCGCATGATCTCTAGATATTCTATATTCAGTCAAAAGAGGAAATCGCGAATCACTTTATGCTGATCTATCAGCATTGAGCAACAAGTGTCCCCTTTAGTATCTAATGAGGAATTAACAGATTGATTTTGCCATATTTGGTAACTTATAAGATTGAAGAAGTAAAACGGAAGCTCGAAGCAGCAATTGCAGAAACTGAGACAAAATGCGGTGAAGTAACTGCGGAACTAAAGGAGCTGGAGTTGAAGTCCAACCGGTTCAAGGAGTTAGAAGAGAGGTAATCCTCAATAAACTTCATTATTTTATTCTGGGACCTGTAACTTTGAGTTGTTTATACGTTGATGTCTGAGAAAAATATACTGATTTTGTTCATTTATTCTTCTTTGCTTTCCATTTCTATTCTCATATTTCTTTGCAATTCCTTAGATAATTCATATTGTGTTCTGTCTTTCCAGATACTGGCAGGAGTTCAATAACTTCCAGTTTCAGTTGATCTCTCATCAGGTTTTTCAGTCCCCCCTCTGGAGCTTTAGTTTTCTGTCCATTCTCTTCCTTGGAGCCACTCCTACGGGCATCATACGAGCTATGCTTCATTAAGATTAAAAGATAGAAATGCTTTAAAATAAAAGATCCATTTCTCCTATCTGTCCCTTTTTTTTCCTTAGAAGAATGTTATGTAAATATATTTAGCTTCGAATGTATGGTCGGTAGGACGAGCGGGATGCTATTCTGGCAAAGATTGAAATCTCACAAGCTCACTTAGAGCAGTTGAAGCACATCAATGTGCTTAATGACGCCTTTCCTATTGGGTTTGATGGAGCTTTTGGAACTATCAACAACTTTCGTCTGGGAAGACTTCCTAAAGTCCAGGTATATTAATTGTGTAACTGATGATGTTATTTGTTTCTTTGAATATCTACCGTTTTTATACTTCCCTGTGGAATCGTGTTAGGTTGAGTGGGATGAGCTAAATGCTGCTTGGGGGCAAGCTTGCCTTCTCCTTCATACGATGGCTCAATACTTCAGGCCAAAGTTCCTGTATCCTTTTATAATAGCATATATCTGTAATTTTAAAAATTATCTCGCGGTGAACTTGTGTTCAAACCTCAGTGTTACCTTTCTGGTTTATCCTCTTTTTTCTGCTCAAGCATGTCTGAATGTCATTTTTGTAGAGCTGATATTGGACTGAACGTGCTTTTCCTTTTCAACTGTCATTCCTTAGTTCAAGCTTTCAGATATCGCATTAAAATCCTTCCAATGGGAAGTTATCCTCGCATAATGGACAGCAGCAACAATACGTATGATCTGTAAGTTGAAAACAATGCCCAAAATAATTCAGTTTACCAGATTTGGTATTATTAATTAGCCACATCCAAAGGAAAGTAAACCACTGATGGTACATTCTAATGGGATTAATTCTTGCATCTATCATAATGATCCACACTGTCAGAAACCAATTGCATCGATATCCCATGACCTTCTCTGGACCTCAGCTCTGATTGTTCCATTGTTATAAAATAAATGGATCATGCCTTTCATTCCATTTATTTGACCATCTCTAGGTATATGCTTTTCTTTCTACAACCTTGCTGGGGTAGCCTGCCATTTTCGAACACTCTGCTGCTCTTAATTTTTAATTGGATGTCTTCATATCTTGTTTGAACTTTGATGTCTATCTAATCAAGCACAGTGGTATGTTCTTACTTGCAGCTAATGTTAATTATGTCTCAGCTTTGGTCCTGTGAACATACTCTGGAGCTCTCGTTATGACGACGCCATGGTGTTATTCATAACGTGTCTAAAGGAGTTTGCAGAGTTTGCAAACTCAAAGGATAAGGAAAGCAACGTTGCTCCTGAGAAATGTTTCAAGCTTCCATACAAGTAAGTTGATTTACATCTACAATATGCATTTCATTGGTAGTACTATCATTTAACTGTTGATTCATAAATTTACTTTAAAAGCTCAATGAGAGTGACGATGTGTTGCCACAACACTAAGCGATCTACTCTGGTTTTCTGACTTTGATGATGTATTTACAGAATCGAAAATGACAAAGTCGAAAATTACTCCGTATTTCAGAGCTTCAAGAGGCCGGAGATGTGGACCAAAGCTCTCAAATGCACCCTTTGTGATCTCAAATGGGCTCTCTACTGGTTTGTTGGGAAAACTTCCAGCCACCCACTGCCTCTGTTGCACCTCATGCCGACGTCTCCAGAGCACGATCAATCTGCAGTAAACAACCGGTAGATACCAGGTTACAGTCGTAGAAAAGATATTAGAGACTAGGAATGCTTGTACAGTGCACAGTTTCTTTATACTGCTGTGATATATAGGCATGGATCCAACTTACTAAATAGATTGTTCAGTCACTTGCAAACTCAATAATCTGATTCGACTTTTGACCTCGAGCTTAACTGTATGAGTTTGAGCCACTTTAATCTGAACTCTAGGATTTGAGAATTTTATGAGGATTGAGGATTCATGTTCCGATAAAAGGAAGAAAAAAAAACTCAATACGCCCACAATCAATGTTTATGTTTGAGTTGCCAACAAAAATTACTTAAAAATATTGAAGCATAGTATTTTAATAGTATCTTGAATTTTCATGTTTTTTTATAATTTAGTTGTCAACAAAAATTATACAGTACGTATTAGATTATTGAAGCATATGGGGTGTGATCAATTGTTAACTTTCTTAAGTTGCTAACTTGTTAACTCCTCAACGTAGTACATTAAAAATGTCAACACGATGACATTAAAATGTCAACCCATACTTTTGTTGAACTCCAATATAATGTGTTGATATTATGTGTTGACATTTTGATATCATCGTGTTGACATTTTTAATACATTGTATTGATGAGTTCGCAGAGTTAGCAACTTAAATAGTTAGGAATATAACGCACTCCTGAAGCGTATATTAAAATATCTTAATGCATTCTTTTTTGTGTGTTTATTATGAGTTAAGTACGCTGAACTGAGACGATTTGTGCAATCTTGCAATCAATCAAAGTGAACTAAAAAAAATCAAGACATAAACCCTGTAAACTTTACACAAATCTTGAGTATGAAACATCAATATCACTGATTTGTTTTTTAAAATTATAAATAAGATAAATTCAAATATAAGAAAATTTTCTAAAATTAATCGTAGTGAACACAAGTGTCTGAGAGTAGTATTTAAGTTTACTAGTATTTGGTATTAGTTTATCAATACCAAATTTTGTTTTCTGTGTGTGTGTTGAAACACACATTTTGTGAGAAAACATAAACAGAAAATCATGCAAATAGCACACCAACAAAGCCGGACAAGAAACATATAAGCACTAAACAAACTCAATTAACCAACTTAACAAACATCTGCAGCTTCTTACTAACTCTTAACTTAGACTTGTCCAAAAATGAGTCGCCTTCATCTCAAAATACTTCGTCTCTGCACCCTCGTCGTGCCTTCCTTCACAAGATCGTAGCACCTTGTCTCAACTACCTGCCTCCCCTTAGTGGCCTAGCCAAAACCAAAGAAGATCGAACCGACATTTGTAACTGTTTCAAGGTGGCTCTTTTTCCCTACAAGTATGATCTCATGCTTATCCCTCTTGTGTTTGTTTGTTTTTTTTACTGTGTTAAACATTTCACTTTTGACTGTGTTTTGTTTGGATGGATTAATACAGTGCTTATTGCGAAGGTGCAGATTTGATTTGGTGGACAAGACGAATCTTTAGTTGTTAGTATAAAAAAGGAATAAGTTGAACAAATTGTTACATGATTGATGTAATCAGAATTTGAATCTTGTAGAGATAGAATAAACATTAATTTGGATAAAAAGTAGGTACTTGCTTTTGTTTCTTGTTTTACATGTATGTTTAAGGGGTTGAATGGTTGATGAGGTTACCTAACATTTTATGGAACTGAATCAAATTTATGACTGCAGTATTTTAGTTTTAATTCTTATTTTCAATTGTTTCATGTGAGCCTAATTGGTTATTCCTATGCATGGATGAATTAACTGTTTCCTTCCTCTTAAAGCAAACTCTACAGTCAGCTAATTGGTGGGTGGGTGGCTTTGACACAAATAAAAACAGAAACTTATGTTTTGGCCACCAAGAATCTTGAAAAGGCTCCATAGAAAGTTTCAGTTCATCACCCTATAATAAGGCAGTTTGAATACTCAACTTCTGTGTACAAAAAAACTAGAGGAAGAGAAATGGCAGAAAGCAAGAAGTTCATCGTAGAGATTGAGAAGGCAAGGGAAGCTAAAGATGGAAAGCCATCAGTTGGGCCGGTTTACAGAAACGCGATTGTCAGAGATGGATTCAGGCTGCTGCCCCGAGGCCTTGAGAGCTGCTGGGATAGTTTCTGGTGAGGAGTTTATCAGTAAACAAAATATAACAGTGACTTCATATGAAAAATATTGCCAAATTTTGTCAATTTTATGTTCAACCTTCCTTTGAAGGACATACAAGATTTTAAAACAGACATTATAAGCCAAATGTTGAGTCTTCCAAAAACTAGCAATAATTTCTTGATAACATACGCAAATTTTGCAGCCAATCTGTGGAGAAATATCCTGATAGCCCAATGCTAGGTGAAAGAGAAATGGTGGATGGAAAGGTATCACAAAGAGATTTTGATCTATTTGAAAAAAAAAATGTTGCATCTCACTTGTTACACTTTGTTTAAGCATGTTTGTCTTTCTGAGTGTTTCCAGGTGGGCCGATACGTCTGGTTAACTTACAAACAAGTGTACGATTTAGTCCTAGCAGTCGGTGCCTCCATTCGTTCCTTCGGTGTTACTCAAGTAAAACTTTTCACATAGTATATTACATTATAAAATATCTTGATTTAGCCTAGTTTTTGGTTCAACATTCATTTTGTTCATGTTTAGAAATTTTCTGCTGAATTATGACAGAAGGTTCTAAACATATGCAGGGTGACAAATGTGGCATATACGGTGCAAACTGCACACGTTGGGTTGTAAGCATGCAGGCATGCAATGCGCATGGTCTCTACTGTGTACCACTATACGACACTCTGGGTAAGCTCCGTGCTATTTCCTTCACTCGTCTCTCATCATCCAAAATCAACACAGAAAAGTAGCTGCATATGGCGATTCATTAATGGATTCATAATCACTACAGACTAGGCAGCATGAGTTTTCGACTAATTTTGGTTCTCCCACCTCTTCTGCTTCTGATACCAGGTGCCGGTGCAGTGGAATACATCATCTGCCACGCTGAGATCTCAATTGCCTTCGTAGAAGAAAACAAAATCTCCGAGGTAATGGTTCACTTCATCAAATTCTGCAACATCTATTTCTTTTTCTTGTGGCAATGACCATTCTCAACCATCAATACTTCAGCTGTTGAAAACATTTCCCAGCTCTGGAAAATACATAAAAAGTAAGTTTTTCTTCCATAGTTAGTGAGTGTGTGGTTTTTGAACGATACATCCCCCGAAACTCACAAAATCCTACAGTTATTGTAAGCTTTGGAGAGGTGACTCAGGAACAAAGGCAGGTTGCTGGAAATTTTAGCTCGAATATATATTCTTGGAGTGAATTTTTGCTTCTGGTACAATTCCTCTAGGCCTAATAAACTTTTTACTTGATTTCCAAACAAGAGATTTATAGTAATACGACGTGTCTCCTCTGCAGGGAAAGAGCAAGAAATACGACATCCCAATGAAGAAGAAGACCGATATCTGCACAATAATGTACACTAGTGGAACAACAGGCGACCCAAAGGGAGTGATGATCTCGAACGAGAGCATTCTGTCAATCATTTCTGGAGTAAATCACCATTTAGAGAGCATGAATGAAGAGGTATGTTTACATTTATGCCATTTTATAAGACATTATCATTTCTTCATCTGTTTCTTTACATGCTTCTCTTGCATTCACAGTTCAGTGAGGCAGATGTGTACATTTCCTATCTCCCACTGGCTCATATATTTGACCGTGTTATCGAAGAACTCTTCATCTCAAAGGGTGCATCGATTGGATTCTGGCACAAGGTAAGTTTTGGAAAATAGAAAAGTTAAACTAGACTCTATGCAGCAGCATACATGAACTGTTGAACTGATTCAAAATCTGATGTTAGTGAGTGGTTTCACCAGGATATCAAGAAGCTTCTAGATGACATTCAAGAGCTCAGACCAACGGTCCTATGTGCTGTTCCGCGCGTCTTAGACAAGATCTACGCAGGTATAAAAAATCATGTCCTAAAAATCTTGAAATAGGGGCTCAGTTACAATGATTTAATAGGTCTTTTTTTACAATGATTTAATAGGTTTGGTGGAGAAGATTTCTTCTGCTGGTATAATCAGACAGACAATCTTCAACGCGGCATATGCCTAGTAAGTATTCAACGTTCGCTCCACTCATCCACTAAAATAATTTGAGCAAGACTTGTATAGTTCACACATGTAACCCTGCATTTCATTAAAATGCAGCAAGCTACATCATATGAGGAAAGGGTACAAGCATGCTGAGGCAGCTCCAAAAATCGACAAACTTGTGTTCAAGAAGGTGATAGAAATGTACAACGATGTGAAGCTTGTTAGTTGCCTTCAGATTCTACAAACCTCACTACTTCCTAATCTGCAGGTCAAAGAAGGCCTAGGAGGAAAACTGCGCCTTATCCTATCTGGAGCAGCACCTCTTTCTCCCAGTGTGGAGACATATCTACGCGTTGCTACCTGTTCTCATGTCTTGCAAGGATATGGTAAATTGGACATTATTATTTGAAAAAAAAAAAGGAAGAATGTTTTCAAGACTTGTAACAGAACTGTTGTGATGTGACGCAGGTTTGACAGAAACATGTGCAGGATCGTTTGTTGCAAGGCCAGACGAGCTAAGCATGGTTGCCACAGTTGGCCCTCCCCTCCCAGTTGTAGACGTATGCCTAGAATCTGTTCCTGATATGGAATACAACGCGCTTTCTTCAACACCACGTGGAGAGATATGCATCAGAGGGAAACGCTTGTTCTCGGGCTACTACAAACGCGAGGATCTCACCAAAGAGGTCATGACTGATGAGTGGTTCCACACAGGTAGGTAGACAGAATCATCACACCATAGGTTTACAGCTTTCAAGATTCTTGCAACAGCGCCTTGTTGTTTTAGTACCAATAAGCCAACGCCTATATGCCACAGGGGATATTGGTGAGTGGCAGCCAGATGGGAGCATGAAGATCATTGACAGGAAGAAGAACATATTCAAGCTCTCACAGGGTGAGTACGTGTCAGTCGAGAACTTGGAAGGCATCTACTCCCTCGCCTTCGCCATAGACTCGGTGAGCTTCCTGCTACACCGCTATGGTTTTGCATGATCAGATCATTCTGATGTGTTTTTGTTGGCAGGTATGGATCTATGGCAGCAGCTACGAGTCATTCCTTGTTGGTGTTGTCAACCCCAACCTTGATTCCCTTAAGCATTGGGCTGAAGAGAACGAGGTTGATGGGGACGTTGGCACCATATGCAGAGATGCAAGAGCTAGAGCCTACATTCTAGGAGAGCTAACAAAGATTGGGAAAGATAACAAGGTTTGTTTCCATCCATCACTGGTTAATATATTAAGATTTGTTTTGTGGATGAAGATTTTGTTTTTCTCTTTGTTTGCAGTTGAAGGGATTTGAGTTCATCAAAGGTGTATATCTAGACCCTGTGCCATTTGACATGGAACGTGATCTTATAACTCCCACTTTCAAGAAGAAGAGGAACAACTTTCTCAAGTATTATCAGAAGTCCATTGAAGATATGTACAATAGCACCAAATGAGAGGGAGAGAGATTCACAACCATTTCTTATGGTTGATTAAACAACATACTGTGATAAAAACTTGGTTTATATGACTGTTATCACGGTGCAAAAATCCTCATACGACAACAATAGTAACGACAACGACAAAATGGTAGGGAACCAAAATAACTGCTTCTACAACATGAGCGGCTAAGGCTATCTGATACCTCTGGTGGTGTCTAAACGTTGTTATAAACTAGGCCCTCAACACTGTATCCTAATATAGATAAAGCTACTTATGTTGTTTCTTTAATGCTTTATTGTGCACCACCTCAACCTAGACTAAGTTTCGAAACTTGAATCAAACTGCCTCGCCTTAGCTCCCCTGGCTACGACTTCTCCTCATCTGCTGGCAGGCATTGCCCTGGCACAGAATCAGAATCGACAAAGAACTCCTCTGCTGAAACAAAGGTGGACACGAGTAAGGAAATGGTGGTAAAAGTTTCGAGCAAACATTTAGCAAAACCAAATGTCTGCAAGACTAGGAATGTGCCTAAATATAGACTTTCTATGTTGGAAATTTGAATAAGTTGCAGCTTGTGAATGGTGACAAAAGAAACAACGAGAAAGGTAAGATCATGCAGTTGGAAACACGAAAAAAAGTTATTGTCTATGATTTTATAAGTTTTCAAGATCATTAAGGTTTATCACAATAAGCATCATCAAGTCACACTTCTATGTCTTCCAACACCAAAATTTTCGATCAGCAAAAGGTAGTCGAGAAAAGGGTAATTTTGGTTCTCACCTATATCCTCTTGTTCTGGAGAATCAAGCAGAATATCAGAATCAGAAGGCAAAAATGGAGAACCGGGATAGTTTCCGAGCGCTCCTAAATCTGCTTTATATTATTTTTTAGAAACAAGAATCACATTAAATATGAAAAATCAGGATCACAAAAGTTTTGTATTGAAGAATCAGATTTCAATCTAAACAGAAATTACCTCCCAAGTTCGATAAATCTGCTGTTAGGTCTGAAAGGCTAAAATTCCACGGAATCTGAGCCAAGGATCTGAGGGAATCTCTAGAGTTTCCAACCCCATTATCCGGAGGAAGCTGTAGTCCTACTGAACTTGCAACATCAGATGTAAAAGCTGTGTCAAGTGCGGAAGCGTCGACCCCCATGTCCGATGCACTAAATGGGAAATGGCCGCTCGATGCCACTGAGGTTGGGCTTACGGGTATATCCGAAATGGACGACATTGCATTGTTTGGTGGCATCATGGGGGATACATCGGCTGTATTTGTGCCGATCACCATACTGCAAAGAAAGGACGAGCACAAGAAGTCAACTTAAGGAAACACTTCAGAACTATTCCTATATTTGAAACGCCAAACAAAAAAATGAAGTTGGGAACAAGGACTCACTCGTTTCCAGAATTCATTCGCATAGGATGAAAATTTCCTGGGGCAGGAACGCCATTGACAATGTGACAGCTAGATGTCGAATAGCCCATAGGATCAATATGAGGTTGACCATTAGCTGGAACAGGGGGATGCTGTATAACGGGGTATCCCATTGGTAGGTTGTTGGCTGCACTGCAAAGAAGCGACGCTGAATAATGATGACGATATAATAAAGGAATAGAGATGTGTGTATAATACACAGAGACCATTGTTCCGATTAGTTGTTCGTATATTGAACATACAGCAAAGCACAAAATTAGAAATGCACTAAAAACCATAATTGCTGGTACAGGCAAAACACAACAGCTTAACTTTAACATAAAACTTCACATGTTAAGCGAAAACTGACACAAGATTGAGGCTTTGATGCTTTGAATAGGAAGATAAGGTTTACCAGGCATTGGATGAATCCCGTTCTGCATGGGAGCTAACGGAACCTTTGAAGGCATGGGATATTTCATTAGATGATACTGATGCTCTAGCAAGTTGTTAAATAAGATAATTTGTTTCTTCAACTTAAGCCTTATGTAGTAGGCCCGGAAGAAGTCGGCATTTTCTTCCTCTAACTTCTGCCACACTGTCGACAGAGAAAAAAGTTACAGGTAAACAAGCAAATAAAGTTAAGCATTATAACAATGGTTTAATGTCTCATCAACGATACATTTAATAAATACAGTAGTAACAGTGGAAAGTAGCCTTAATAATGTAGAAATACCTACCTAATGTTGTGAAAGCGGGATCAATTTTAGCACGGTTGACAAGGGTCTTTACAACCTCATCTTTATTCATATACAGCTGTAGACATCGCTCTATCAAATTCTGAACCTACAGCAAAATAAAACATTTAAAATCAATATGCAGCTTGATATTAATTGTTAAAGCCCTCAGAGAGGTGGGGGAGACGGAAAAAAGAATAGGAGAAATATTATAGCCTTACAAGTTCGATATCCCCACGGGATACTTTTCTGTTGTCATTACTTGATGCCGAGACGGAACCTGAGTCTGGTATAGCTGCCTCGGTGGCATTAGTTGGTGGCTCAGTTCGGGAATCATGTGAAATAATATTAGGCTTTATGTCCTGTAATTTCTGTTGATCCTGAGAAATGTTCGAGGATTTCATCATTTTTTTTATTGAGAGATGACAAAAAGAGAAAAATCAGATTCAGTCATAATCTGAATATAAACAGTATAAAATCAAGTAGGCGCCATCTTGTGGAAGATCATGCATAATTTGGAACAAAAATATCTGAAATGTAAAAAGTGAAAACCTAGACAACACGTAACAAGCATTACACGACGTAATAATCTGAAACTCGAACAGTAATAACGTACTACTTATACATCCTTCAGAAAGCAGAAAAAAACTATTCAAATCTAGGAGTTCAACCTGCACGTTCTTCATTTTAACAACAAGCTAGCCGGGAGCAGTTCTCCATGAAGCTGTATTGTCTTATGGTGGTAATTCTCCACTCTGAACTACTAAATAAAGGAACAATGAAAGCTGAGCACGCCTCTACCTGAAACAGAAAAATCAAGTGTTACATAGCTTTTACATTGTTGTCACATGCAGCCGATAAAGAAATGCATTATTACCACATCTTGGTCAGCACAGATTCTTTTAAGACTTACTTGATCAAAACACAGTTCGGGATAATATGAAAATGCCAACATGCTAAGGTAAGACAAGTACATTCAAGCAATCCACTAGTATGTATTGAGTTTGGGATACAGTGCCAACGTGTACAACTTCTATAGTATAAAAACCTCACTAATGACATCTTCAACAAGAAAGTCGGAAATTCTCGTCAATAATAGAAAACACTCTTGGCCTTCATTCTCTTAGTAGAGTTGTTCCATAATGCTTAATTTCGAACAACTATAGCATACAAAGTGCACAAGATGTTTATCCAATGTAGTATACAAAAGAAATAAACTAGTGCCTTGCATCTAAAATCCCAATATCAAAACAACATGACTTCCTTCAACCACACAAATTAGAACCAAACACGAACCTGAGGAAGGAAAAAAGCAAATGAACTATGTATGCGAAGAGCTAAATCACTGCTGAAAGCACTACCTAGTTAAACAGAAACTTCTACATCAAAACTTCCAGGCCACTTCCTAAAGTTCAAATATTCTCATCCTAAAAAGAATATGCATTGGCCTCAGTTTATTACTTTTGGCCAAACTCAACAAAGATTCGACACATTTTAAACCAAGATTCGAACTTCAAAATGAAAAGGCCATAACTCCAATAATTCAACCAGCAAAAATAAGCAACTGAATTAGGTTATTCTTCCATAGCAAAAAATGGAGCAAAATAATATTTTCAAATTCGATTATAAAACAATGGTGTTTGTGAATGAAAATACATAAAATTAACTAGCTTTTTCATATGCACAATAAATCAACTCTTACAAAAGATCCACAGAATCTAAGAGGCGTGTGTCATCACCGAGTCATAGAAAATACAGTAGTACTTACTATAATAGAAGTGAAATACCTTTTGAAGAAACTTTGGACTTGTTTATGATTATTTCGACAAATTAAGAAAGCCCAGGTGAGAAAAACAAGAGATTTTACCCGGACAATAAAAAAAATCCCAATAGCTAAACCAAGAAGGCTATAGATGATGAGCAAGGAGGTCACAGACTCACCGATAAGTTTACAATTCAAAATCAAAAGCTAAAATTTCAAGAAAGTTGCATTCTTGCAGAGAAGTTGAATTGATTATTTAAGGAGATAAGTAAAAAAGTTGCATTCTTGAGAGTGGTTTCTTATAGTGATTCCGTTGTTGTTCTGAAATGAAGAGAGAGACCATTGATAACCAAGAAGGCAGGAAGAAAATTTGTGAGAGGGGAAAAAAATCTGTAGTTTATTTTGTCTGAAATTAATTTTCCTTTGGAACCTATAGTAAATTGGAATATAGTCAAGTCCTCGTCATCCTTTCTATTCTAAATGGAGTAAGTCCTCTAAAATTTTTAACCTCAACCTTTCTATTCTAATTGTAGCATTTCTCTTGATACAAAATATTAAGAAATTAGTATTTCCTCTGTTCTATAAAAATTATTACTCTTTTTATTTTAGTACATCCCATAATAATTGTCACATTTCATTTTTACAGTAAATAGTAAGTAGATCTCATGTTCCACTAACTCATTTCACTCATATTTTATTATAAAATCAATATAAAAAAATGAATCTCACATTCCACTAACTATTCCAATCAATTTTACTTTACATTTTTTAAAACTCGTGTCCATAATGAAAGTCTTGTTGACAATTATTGTGGGACGGAGGGAATAATATACTACTTTTAGAGATTAAGTATATAGAGCAAAAAGTAAAAAATGAGTAATAAAATAAGAGAGAGAAAGAAAGAGAAATTTACAACAGAAAATAATTTTTTAAAAAGAAACAACTCAATAATTTTAAGACGATCCAAAAAAAGAAATACGACCGAATTATCGTGGAATGGATTATGGATTGAGAACTTATTTTAGAGTTATTTAAATTAATTAAAAACGAAAACAGTGAAAAATGAAATCTGATACTAGTATTCGTAAATGGCAACACTTGACTGAACTTCTTTTACTGCAAAAAGAAAGCATAATCCATGAATGATTTTTGATTGCTATGTGTACTTATTTAAGTGGCAAATCATTGCATTTTTCTAATAAATTCGATTTCGTCTACGTATCAATAAATTTTGGTATTCATCCATCTCATTTAAAATGTTAACTTTTTGCTTATTAGTTTATGTCAACTAGATATTTTATTTTTTCACATTTAAGAGTATTTATTTTGTCACCAAGTTAATATATTCAAGTACATTTATCTCTCTGTTTATTCAACAACATACACTTTAGTCTTGTAACGAAGTGATCATTTTGTAATGAGAAGTACTATAGTAGTAGTAGTAGAACTTATTTTGTTGTTGAAGTAATTTCTGAGCAATACACAAGCTATTGCACTTCTAAGTTCTAACAATTAATTATGAATCATTAAATTTTAGTACTGATAAAAATTATGAAATGATTCGCGCATGCATTTCACATAAACACACCAAATCGAAATATACAAAGTTGTTGGAATAAAGTAACTCAAATTTAGGTGAATCACTTATTGTTGATGGAAAGTTGTTTGTGTGTTAAAAAAGGGAAAGAAAAATAAATGTCCAAAACTTTTTTGTCACTTTTTTCTCTTGTTTTATTAGATTTGAACAAAAGAAGAGGAAAAGAAAAGCTGTGGGCGAAGAATACTAGATGTGGGCCATATAAATACAAAATTTATTTGGAAACCACCAGCTCTTTCTAATCTTTATTTGCAACTAATTTGGTTCCTATATTTCAACAAATTTATTTGTTTATTAATTAATTTTTTTATTTTTATTTTCATAAAGTTAATAATTATTTCAGTTTTGTAAATACAAAATCCCAAATTGTTTTTTGTTTGTTTGTTTTGCCAATGATATTCTTGGCATTTTATAATATTCTTGTTAATATAAGTAAAATGCATTTTGTAATATTATTTGGGTGTGGTCCCACTTCCTATATCTCATTACCCATCAAATTGATATTTTGAGTAAGAGATCCTAAGTTGTGACATGCAGCAGGATGGACCACTTTCTCTAATAATAGACAATATTTATTGTGTTTAAAAAAGTAAAAATATTGAAAATTGTTCTCAAATAACTATACCGTAATTTTTTTTTGAGTATATAAAAACATTTACTTGTTGAAAGCCTATATGCTATTGGCCCAAATTGGCATTTCTGATTGGGTTTGGCCAGCAAAAATGAAATGAGAAAACATTAATCTTCAGTTAATAAAATACTGTACTGCTATATTCTTTATCACTATATAATCTCTTTTTTAAAATTAAAATTTTTTTATTAAGTTAAGAGCATCAGCAATGGTGCTTAGGTCAGCAATAGGCCAGCAATAGGCCAGCCATTCTCTCCCCTGCCACGTCAACAACACAAAAAAATCCACCTGCCACATCGGATTTAGGCCAGCCATAGGCCAGCCGCAATAAAAATAATTCAAAATATACTACATTTACGGAATTAAAATTACGATTAAAATACGGAATTAAATTTACGACACATATACGGGAAAATTAATCCATTCCATTAAAAAAAGTACATTGACTAAAAATCAAAAAAATTACATAATAAAAAAAATCCGAGCTTCCACACACGAGCCACCACCCCACTCTACTCCTCACTAATTTATTAAAAAAATACATTAAAAAATGTTAGTATGCCTTGAATTTGTGTTAGTTTGCCGCTAGCTGAACGGGGGTCTCGCTGGATGTTGCTCTTGTACATAAATTTAGAGATAGAGAAAATCGCGTTTATATAGTTTTTCAAAAATTAAAAAAAAGAATTAATTTTTTTTAAAAAAAGAATTAAAAAAAAGAATTAAAAATAAAATAAAATTCGGCGCTGGCCGGTCGGGCCGCCACAATGGCGGCCAGCGCATCGGCTATCGCATCGGCCAGCGCCGAGCGATCGGCCAGCCCACGCCGATCGGCTCGCCGATTTCGCGCTGGCCGCCTCCAATGGTTCGGCTAGCCAATCGGCCAGCGCCGCAAATCGGCTAGCCGGTCGCTAGCCGACCATTGCGGATGCTCTAAATACATATACAAACACATCGACAAAGCGACAATAGAAAACCATGCACGCAATAAATTTTGGAAATTTTCTTTATAATTTTATATGATTAATACATTTAAAAATAATACTCCTATCAAATTAGTACTAGTAGTTAGTTTTTGAGAGTTTGGAAATTTATTTTATTGGAGCTTAGACCCCACTCTACATAACTCTTATGTCTGAGATTTCTCTTTGCTCCAAAAATTAATACCAAGAAATTATAATAAAAAAATAAGACTTATATTTAACATTTCTTTCGTACGAGAATAAGAGTTTCCCTTTTTTATTTTAGTCCATCCACGAATAGAAGTTTCAGTTTATTTTTACTATAAGTATAAATACTCTCACATTTCACTAACTCATTTCACTCATATTTTATTTAAAATTAATATACTCATAGAGCATAAGTGAGACATGTATCCCACTAAAAAACTCGTGCTGAAAATAAATAATCATCTGTCTCATTAAAAGTAAAATGTTTTTCTTCGTGGGATGTCCCATTAAAAATGAAAAGTTTCATAATTTAGAAATAACACTCTCTCTACTTTATCATATCTCTTACTTATTTTCTCTTTATTACTCCTTCCGTCCCGCTTTAGAAGTCCCGGTTGATCAATTTTGGACGTCCCGCTTTAGGAGTCCCGGTTGAGATAAATTAATAAAAAATGACTATAAAGTGTTAAAAGTGGGTCCCTACATCCAATACGACACAACGCTACATTAAATCCTACAATATTTATTGTGTTAAAAGTGGGTCACAATCTCCACTAAAATATTTATTTATTGGACACTCAATTAAAAGTGGGTCCTAACATTCACTACAATATTTATTTATTACACACTCAAACACGTTTTTCTTAAAACATGTGCCCGACTCAACCGGGACTCCTAAAGCAGGACAGAGAGAGTAACTCACGACACAACGCTGCATAAAATCCTATATAAAAAAAGTACACTAATGAGACCGAGAGAGTATAACTTTTTATTGAGAATGAAGTATATGTCAACATTTACGTGATCAGTGGTAAATTGGTAATAATGTAAAAAGCTTATTCCTCAATTCAACTTAGAGCATGATTAAAACATTTTAAAATGGAGTTAACAATGAATTACTTCCTCCGTCCCGGTTTAAGAGTCATATTTAGAATCTATTATATTTAGACATAAAATTTATCCCTATTATTCATCAAATTTACACCCAAATATCATTATTTACGTAAAATTAAAACAAAATAAAATTCTAAAGATACAAAAAATCAAAAGGATCTCATTTTCCACTACCTCACTTCAATTACTACACACTCCAACAACCAATACATCACTTCAATTATTACACACTCCAACAATTTCTTAAAATCTGTACCATAACTAAATCTTACTCTTAAACTGGAATGGAGGGAAAAAAATTTATAGGTTACTCCCTCTGTCCGCGAATAGGAGTCCCGTTTTTCTATTTTTGTCCGTCCGCGAATAGGAGTCCCGGTTCATTATCACTATAAATGGTAAAGAGACCCCACATTCCACCAACTCATTCCCTTCACATATCATTTTAAACTAATATATATACAAGTGAGACTCATATTCCACTAACTTTTTTCCACCCACTTTTCTTAGCATTTCTTAAAACTCATGTCGAAATGAAATGAGACTTTTATTCATGGATGGAGGGAGTATAAATAGTAATACTAGTACTAATAAACAAAAGTCAAGTTCAGGCCGGAATGGATCACCTACCACAATTCCTCTTCTATCACCTAATACACATACAAAATTATAATAAATGATGGTGGATCCATCAACAATGTGTGTATTAGAAGATGGAGGAGGAATTGCAGCAGCTGAGTTCCGACTTCAGACACATGCATCCACTTCAATCGAAGTCATTTTGCTTAAGAAAAAAAGAAATGTTTTACTTTCACTTTACATCAATTTAAAAATAATGCATATAAGTAATTACGTAACTAAGTACCTTAGCTATTTATTTCAAATTTTCCATGGGTGCAGTAACTCCTAATTAATTTATTGACTAGTTTAATGACACAACTCATAAATAATGTACAAATGTCAATATAGAAAGCCGGGTTACCATCCACCCGACCCGTTACGACCGGGCTTTACCACACACGTGTCAATCCCTGAGTAGTAAGGCGTGGCTTGCAGCTGACCGCATTTGCCATCTATCGTTCTGGGCCTCACTTTCGCCCACAAGTCCAAGGGAGTTAACTGGACCCCACTCGCATCATGGGCCGTTTCGTCAGTTTCTCAAGTCAAACTCCGTAATGATTATTTTTATTTTTATTTCTATAGAAATTTGTAATATAAAATACTCCCCCGTCCCAAAAGAAAAATAGACAAAATTGTATATAGCACAGATTTTTTTAATGTGTATTGGTAAAATAAGAAATAGACGAAAAAAGAGTAGGAAAGTGATAGAGAAAAAAAAAGTAATTAAAATAGTATTAATGGATTGTGGGATCCACATTATTAGTGGATTATAATTGGTTAAAAACTTTCTATATATAGACTTTGTCTAATTTTAAAGGAAAACCCAAATTGTTAAACCTAGTCTATTTTTAGGAACGGGGAGAGTAATATAAACTTGTCTTCGGACTAAGTCCGCGAGGGGTGGAAAATATTCGATATCCAAAAATTCAATCGAACCAAATTGAAAAATTAAAGTTTGGTCAAATTTTTTATTTGGATCGGATCGGATCGGATAGGAGTTTTAAAATTTTCGGATGTTCGGATTGAATATTTTAAAATCTTAAGTAATTTTTGAAATCCGAAATACATGTAAATATATTAATAAAAAAATATTA
This sequence comes from Salvia hispanica, assembly GCF_029641045.1. Classification (NCBI taxonomy): domain Eukaryota; kingdom Viridiplantae; phylum Streptophyta; class Magnoliopsida; order Lamiales; family Lamiaceae; genus Salvia; species Salvia hispanica. The sequence continues at coordinate 50,203,099 of NC_142695.1, read as the reverse complement.
TTGTAATTGTTACTTTATCAAATATAAAATATTTGTATTTTAGATTTTTGATTTGTATAAACTTTTATGCAATTTTGGAGTTTTTTGGATCAGATTTCATAGTTCGGGTTTTGGATTTTCAGATTCGGATTTTCAGACAATTTGAATCGGATTAGATACATTTTCACATCAAAATTAAATTTTTGGATTGGATTGAATTAAAAATAATTCCAATACAAAATCCAAATGCTCGCCCCTATTCACCTCATTGTATAAATTTTAAAAATAACAAGGAATAATAAATTGTACTACTAGATAATTCGAATATATGTGTATCAAACAAGAATATATACAACCGCTATATGATTACAACACAACAAACAAAATACTACAAATATCATAGTATATAGTAACAAAAGGTCAAAATCAAGCATATTATGTTCAATTCCATACTCCATACTCCACTAGCTATGATGCGAGCCTTTTGTAAAGCCTAAGGGAAATGATTAATGATAGTATGATACCATATAATTCAAATAAAGCGAGTTTTAGAACATGGGAAATAAATGGTAAATTAATGAAAGTCGTACAAATGATCAAAACATTATACTAAATGCGATAAGGATGGGAATTTTCACCAAACTCGGATTTCAATTAAATTGTAAAGTGGCGTGAAGGCACAAACATGTTGAGAGTAATGTATTTGTCATTGATAGGCATGGGAGATATGTTAAAATAAAATAAGATTTGACTTGCATGTGACATAGGGTCAAGAATTCAAGATCATTAAATGGAATAGACTTTGATGAAAGATTAGGTTTACAAGTGGACCTAGAAATATAAATTGAAAACATTTCGAATTAATTAAGAGATAAAAATATAAATAATTATATACGTAAATTGTGAGTTAAAAATATCCTTTTACACTCTACCCAGGGGTGGCGAAACGGGTTACCCGCGGGTACCCGCACCCGACAAGTCGGGTACCTGTACCCGATTTTAGCTAAATTGGTTGTCCCAATACCCGCCCCGTGATATACCGGGATTACCCGATACCCGTGTCGGGTATCCCGTACCCGACCCGAAATTCGAATAAAAATTTTGAAAACCATAATAATCGTCAATGTTCCCTAATTTATTTAATTACTATTGATGGTAAACTTTGAATAGATTAAGAATAAAAGTGAGGAGACTCTATAGCTAGTTCCGATGAGTTTTCAATTGTATGTTCGTCGGAATATAAAAATGTTTCAAAATAACTCTTAGAAACATTTCATTTTCTTCACTCATTTTGGAAAAAATAATAATATAAATACTCTTCTCTATATTATTATCTCTCTTACTTTATTTTTTCTCCATTCTAACGGAGTATTTATTTTTAATTTTTCAAAATGAATGTGTATATGTCTATTATTATTTAACTATTTATTTTTTTCTCTAATTTAACTATTTGAAACGCCTCTATTAATATGGAATGGAGGGAGTATTAAAAATGATATATGACTCTGATACTAATAATAACGGGTATTAATGGGACTAACAGGTACCCGCTACCCGCAAAACTCTAAAACACACTACCCGATCTCGCCCCATTTCCCATTATCATCGGGTATCGAGTACCTGATACCCGACGGGTAGCGGGTCGAGATGGGAATTACCCATTACCCGCTACCCATTTTGCCACCCCTAACTCTACCAAAGGCAAAAATGTTATGCTTTTACTTATAGCCTTGACTCTTGAGATTCCATTTATTAATGCACTTTTCCAAATTGGACCATTAAAAAGTTTGAACATGTCTATTAAGAGATACTAGTAGTATAGTTTTTGTAAGTACTTAAAAAGGGATTCAACTAGTTTCCATTTGTTAAGGCACTTTTTCTCGAGTTAAATCACTTAAAAATGATAATTTAAAATAGGTTTTGGACAAAAGTAATCAATATACAAAATGTATAAGATATCACACATTGAGAAATGAAATTAAATTAATTAGAGTTCAATTTGTCCCAATCAAATGCGAGTTTAATGTTTAGCCGCACAACTGTACCCAACTTGAGACAGGGACAACTATATTTTTCAACCCAACTAAATATTTGAAAATATATTTATATAAATAAAATTTATCTTAAAAATAATAATTATAGTCAATTTTGTAATTCTGACTGATGTTTTATTTCAATCGCTTTCGGAGTTGGAAATTCGGAATCATCTTTAGTTTCATTTAAAAAACATCTTTTTGTCTTATCATTCGACTTTTCCTTAATTATTTTCCAATTGGATACACATTAATTTAAAACACACTAACATATCTTAGAGAAATAGAAAGCCATAAAAAATAAAATTATCGAAGTAGTTACATACTCTTTTGAAGTTTAATATAATTATAGAAGCCCATAAACTGAGAAACAGGCATATTCCCTATAGTATAGGCCCAAGCCAAAACAACACTCATGCTTTGTTAAACGACGTCATTTAATACAGGGCTCCTTAAATGCTTAAACCCTAATTCTTCAATCATTCAGATTTGGGGGTGGCTTAAACCCTATCTCGGTTCATATCACCTGAAATCATTTGCAGATTCCCAATCCACCCCTCTCATCAGCACGTAATTTCATATCATGACATCCAGAATTGCGCCATTACACCCCATTTTGAGCCCCAATTTTTTCGATGTTTTCCCTCACAAGCTGCAGTTTCATTTTTTTTCAGGTCCGAAAATTTGCAGAGGAGATTGCTGTTAGCTCCGGTTCAAGCTATTAGGCTGGTCCCACTCGGCAATATCAGATTCTCAACTCATTCGTGCCGGGAGAGGTTGAGTTCAGGCATGGGGCAGGATGGTGGTGATGGTAAGGGGAGCGGAAGAGGTCGAGTTAGGAAGAGAAGAAGAGAGGTTGCATTTGATAAAGATTCTGACTTCAGCGGCAGACGAGGTGGTGGAGGGCGCTCTGGTGGTAGGGGTGGTGGGAGAGGTGATTCGGGTAGATTTATCAGGGGTGGCGGTGGTTCGTTTAGGGGGAGAGGTGGGGGGCGTGTTTCGCGTGGTAGTAGTACGTATGTTGGGAGCGGCGAGGGGCGTGAAACTAGTAAATTTAGTAGGGGTGGTGGTAGTTCGTATGGTGGCAGAGGTGGGGGAGAGTGGAAAGAGAAGGGACAGAGTGGGAGAGGTTCAGGAATGACATACGGAAATAGAGGGGGAAGAAGTGGTGATCAGGGTAATTCGGTGAAGAAAGGAGCAGGGAGAAGGATGGAAAGACAAGGGTTTGTTGTTACAGATGATGAGGCTGTGGAGGAGGAAAGTGATAAGGGGTATACAAATTTTAAGGAATTAATTGATAACGACGAAGCAGATGATGATGAAGATGAGGAGGTGGAGGGCGAAGAAGTGGAAGTGGTAAGAGCCGAACTCGAGAAAGGAAGCATTCATAAAAGCTCACTCCAAAGTAGTGATTCACACCTTAGTGAAAGCAGGTGAATTTTATAGCCTCCCAGGTGTACATACTCATTTCCTATGTCCGATGATCTTTATGAGAATTGGAATTGGGAACACACTCACACAGTAATTTGATGTAAATAAGTATATAATGCTTGTACCAGTAGGACTGTAGTGTAGCTGTTCTAATGTACACTGAGCATGGATCATGTAAAAAAATGTTGTTAGTTGGGAAATTTGAATCATAAAGGATAGTGTTGCGTAAGTACATTTGAGTTAATAGTGATTCATTGTATTGAAATCCCACAAGCTTAGTTGCTTATCTTTCGGCATTCTGAAATGTAATGGAAATGGGGTATGGGCATCAGTTGGGAGGTTAAAATGCAGGAACATGGAATTGCAATATCTTGGTTTTCTCAAAATAGTTAGCAATAGAATATTTCCTAAGAGCCTTGCATTAACTTTCACACTTTTTATGTAGTGTCTGTAGATTTTTGATAATATGTGTATATTCTTGTAACAGTTTTGAATCGGTATGCTTTACAGGTTCGATAAATGTCCCATATCACCCTTATCACTTAAAGCAATCAAAGATGCTGGTTATGAAAGGATGACTCTGGTGCAAGAGGCAACTCTTCCTATCATTCTTAAAGGTAGATAAAGCTTCAGAAGTTACTTTGTTGTGATTCTGACATGCACCGGAAGCACCCACAGACCGAAACTCTGTTCTTTGAGAAACAGAAGGGTTGCCTATTCTGTTTACATATATAATTTTCAAGTTGAAACCCAAGCAAGGATGCTACTTCATTTAGGAAAATTATTCTAATTATAACTATTTTGTGGTTTTAGCAGATATATGTGCATACTCATATTACAGATTTATAAGAAAACTATACAGTTTATAGGTTGGCCGTTGTATCATATTCTACTATTTTTGTTGCGAATCTCTAATGATGACCTGTTTCTAGGTAAGGACGTCCTGGCCAAGGCAAGAACTGGCACAGGGAAAACTGTAGCTTTTTTGGTAAATAGTTTTGGCTTTTCATTCCAGTTTCTCTATAATTATGATAGTGATTTTAAAAAGTGAATTTGGTGTTCATTTTCATTGGTATATGTAAAGTTCAGTATGATGATATCGAATTTAAAGTTTTAAACTTTTATCATTTTATAGTGCTGGTAGATGATGATTAAATTTTCCCAATTCTTATGATTGCAGCTCCCTGCAATTGAAATCATAGCAAAATTACCTCCTTCTGATCGTGATAAAAAAAGATCCCCCATATACGTGCTTGTTATATGCCCAACCAGAGAACTTGCTACTCAGGCTGCTGCTGAGGCCAACAAATTGTTGAAGTATCATTCTTCTATTGGTGTTCAAGTTGTCATTGGAGGTACCCGCTTAGGTATGGAGCAAAAAAAGATGCAAGTCAATGCATGCCAGGTAATTATATATGTTACGATGTGCTTTATCCTCTGGTTTAATTATTATGGTTTTAATATTATATGAGCCCGTTGGTCTTTAAGAGGTCATGTAATGCATGAGAGATGATAAGGTTCTGATCTAGTTAGGTCTGGCTCAATCAACTTTTCTGTTTTAAAATGCAGATACTCGTGGCAACACCTGGAAGGCTAAGGGATCATGTAGAGAATACAGCCGGATTCGCAACTCGACTGATGGGAGTTAAAGTCTTGGTCCTTGACGAAGCCGATCTTTTATTAGACATGGGATTCCGCAAAGAAATAGAGAAAATAATAGCTGCTGTACCAAAACAGCGACAGACACTTCTATTTTCTGCAACAGTTCCGCAAGCGGTAATATTTATCGTTGACCATGTGATACCTTGTGAATTGGAGAATTCTGAACTTATTCGCACTGCAGGTTCGTCAAATCTGCCATGTTGCCCTAAAACAGGACCATGAAAACATAAACACAGTAGAGGAAGGAAGTGAAGATACACATTCACAGGTAGGCCTGAAAATTTAATCCGCGGGTTTCGGGTATTCCCGACCCAGTCCCAATACCCGACGGGTTTTGGGTACCCGAAACCCGAAATTATGGGTTCGGGTACGGGTTTGTGTAGTTAATGTTAGGATTTTTCGGGTTTAGGGTACCCGAAACCCGTATTAGGGTACCCAAATAATACCCGATTAAACCCGATTAATTATGCATTTGTGATAAATATTTTTATTTAGTATAGGGCCTATGGCCCATAGGGTAAATCTAGGGCAACTTTATTTAATCACATGTAGATTTATAAATTTTTCGTGTGCTTCACTTTTTCAAGTTTCCTTCACGCCATTGATGCAGCTCTCTTTTGGCCGTTTGCTCTCTTCTTTACATTCGTGTACGGTCCATGTTGTATTATCTATGTTCTTACTTGTTATCTTTTGAAAATATATAATTAATTAGTTATGCTTTCTCCATTTTATTTACATGTTCATTTAATGTCTTGAAAAATTATTTTAATCTCTTTTATGTTTCAATTTATACCAAAAAAAAATTAATTTTAAAATTAAGTAGTGTCTATTTGTCTAATGTCCATTTATATAATATAGAATCATAGTCAATAAATAGTATAAATATTGTGTGATTTTAATAATTTATATTCTCATCACAATTTAATTTATTATAAAAGAATAAATTTTAAATATAATAATTCTGGGTTTATGGGTACCCGAATAGTTGCGTTCGGGTACCCGCATCGGGTATTAGAGTACCCGAATTCACATACGGGTCGGGTATTGGGTATGATATTTTTGAGATTTCAGGTTCGGGTACCCGCGGGTACCCGAATTTACACCCCTATTCACAGGTTTGTTGTTGTGAGCTATTCTTCTCACCGTTAATGCAGAGTGGTTATGATTATTAACATCCAACCTTTTCAGGTCAGGCAGACATACCTGATTGCTCCTTTGGACAAACACTTTTCGCTTCTTTACACCATGCTAAAAGGGCATATTGCAAATGATGTTAACTACAAGGTAGCCATTTTCATCAGTTTCATTAGTCATCCTTAATCTGCTTTAAGTACTACCGAAATCACATTACCAATTATAAGAACGATCATAGAAATGGAGTGTGACAGTTTAGGGGAATTCTTTGGAGGTCCAATTGTGAAAGAAAAATCACTTCTGCATCAAATAGAATAACTCTAGAATCCTTATGAAATGGAGATGTCTGACAACTCTAAGAAAATGGATTCTGTGGAATAGCATTTATTTGTATCTGTCCACAGCATCTATTTGTATCTCTGTGATTGGTATGCTCATTATAGATACAATGACTGCAAGAGAAAACTAGTCGAGATGTGTATTAGGTGAATATTACAAGATGCGTTGCTTAGTAAGATTGGTAGGCATGCCATATTCAAACTGACTAAGCTCAATTTTCACATTTGAAGCCAAATACTCCCTCCGTCCCACCATAAGTGAGGCACATTCCTTTTTGTTTCGTCCCATTATAAGTGAGACATTTCATTTTATGGCAAATAAGCAACACTGAACACTCTATCTCTCTCTTACTTTATCCTCTCTCCTACTTTTTCTCTCTACTTATTTTCTCACTCCTACTTTATTCTCTTTTCATTTAACCACTAAACACCACTATCTAACAACCCGTGCCCAAGAAATGTGTCACATGTAATTGGACAGAGGGAGTAGCATTTTTTTTGTAATTCCATGTGAATCCATGGAAAATATTCTGTGTCTGTATGATCCATCCTTTCCTATGCAACAGGTTATTGTATTTTGCACAACTGCAATGATGACCAAGCTTGTTGCTGAGCTTCTCAACAAGCTTAACTTGAATGTCAGGGAGATACATTCTCGAAAACCTCAAAGTTACAGGACAAAAGTCTCGGATGAGTTTAGGAAGTCAACTGGTCTTATTCTCGTAACATCTGATGTGTCTGCACGTGGTGTTGATTATCCTGACGTGACCCTTGTTATACAGGTTATTCATTACTCATCCTGGTTCTTCAGTTACAATCTCTGGTTACCATTATTTATGTGTATGATCATTTAAGGACTGATTTGTCGTTGCTCTGTTTAGATTGGTATTCCAGCGGATAAACAGCAGTATATCCACAGATTGGGTCGAACTGGCCGAAAAGGAAAAGAAGGGGAAGGTGTGTTGGTGTTGGCACCTTGGGAAGAGTTCTTCTTGAACACTATCAAAGACTTACCTATATCAAAGGCAACTGAACCATTGGTAGATTCAGATGCTACGAAAAGGGTAAATAAACCAACCATTGCATAAATTTTATGTTGCCTTTTAAAACATAAATTTCTAACTGAAGATAGAACAAGTTACTAAAGATAACATTTATGTCGCAGGTCGAACGCGCTGTATCCCAGGTCGTGATAAAGAGCAAAGAATCAGCATACCAGGCATGGCTCGGGTACTACAACTCAAACAAAAGTATTGGTCGAAACAAATCTAGACTCGTGGAGCTCGCAAACGAGTTTAGTCGAAGCATGTGTCTCGACACCCCTCCGGCCATTCCAAAGCAAGTCCTCGGAAAGATGGGTCTGAAGAACATACCTGGATTAAGGTCCAAGTAGATAATGAGCAATGAATTCTCATTTTACATTATAAGTTTTATTAGTAGAATTTTAAGGAGACCGGCCACCTACAACCTCAATTTTTGTGTCATAACTTGTGAGTTATATTGGTAACAATTATAGGATGTCATAAAATGTAATTTTGATCTCATTAGGAAATTTCTAGTCCATTTCTTTGTAGAGAAACATTTCGAATGCTTATTCTTTCGAGGAAATATACAGAAATATTTGATCAAATTTGAGCTTCATATTTTGTGTTGATTTACTAAGCAAAACAAGAAACTGCCCAAGAAAGAGGAATTCATCTGCGCTGAGATTTGGGATGAGCAAAATCTCGTAAACCTAATATCTAAACCAAACCAAATTGAATTTTAAAATTTGGTTCGATTTTTGAATTTGGTTCATTTTTAATTTTTAGAAGACTTTGATTTTTTTTTATTCGGTTTGGATATATAAAAAACAAATTAAACCAGATGCTCACCCGTAGCTAAGATGGGAATTAAGGGAAAATGTCATTCAAAATTTAATGCTCTATTTGACACTGTAATGCATTTGAAGCTGATGCAAGATGTTATGATTAAAAACCTTATGACAAAATCTAAGGGAAGATAACAAAATTTCGTCTGTAAATGGAACACTAATTCCAGATCACTGGTATAAGAAATTATAATGTGTTAGGCTAATGACAGAAGAAGATCACAACATAGGAAAAAAGTCTTGGAAACTAGAACTCCAGTTTCCAGGTTTCCAAATTGGCCAGGGTCAGAATTGGCTAGCTATTCTACATACAAGAACCACGTCAGGAGAGACGAGGGCCATTATCGAGACATGACGTACAGGCCGAGCTGCATTCTGTAGCCGAGCAAAAATAGGGTAGCTGTACCCTTTCCAGCCATTAGCTGTACCCTTTCCAGCCATTACTGTCAGTCCCAAAGTTGGAATGAGGAATATCAGTCTCATCCTTCAACATACGATGCTCCTTAAAGACCGATGTAGCTGGGCGTATTATCGAACCCTCCTGTTAGGAGAGGAAAGATTCATAACCACAACACAACATAGTGCAGTAAAATTTATGAATCAATGCAAAATCTTACATGTTAACATTCTAAAGTGGCATTTCTCAGTTAGTGGTAAGTGTTTTAATCATCCCCACTTACATGGATAATAGATGATGTTAACCTGTTTATTTTGCTTGTTTAGCAGTGATTCAAACCCGTATGCTTCTGGACTTAAATAACACCAAAAACTATGCAGCATACCTATGATGGTTTGGTGAAGATGGTTGATCTGGCGAGGAACAGTGTGCAGAGCTCCCATGCACTCTACGGTCCTCAGATGCTCTGGCTCGAGTTCCATCATCTAGCTGGGATTGCTCATTTACATCGGGTAAGCCTGGCTGACCAAGAGAGCAGAACTCAAGCTGTTCGTTATTAGAAACATAGGCAGCATCATGATCATATGGATACAGCATCATGACTGGTGGAACTGAAGGTCCGTCTGAAACTCCATTAGGATTCATGGCTGCCAAAGGGTACATGTTATATGCTACATTCTGAGGACCATCTTGACCAAAATTTGAGCGCAAAGGACCATTCTGAGACTGGTAAGACGGGATTGAGTTATGCCTGTAGGAGTTCCAAGCACGGTCACCTCGACCGTCCCCCTGAGAGAAACGTTCAGGCCGAGAGTTTGCTTTCTCAGTCTGGTTTCTGCCATGACTACGCGTAGCAGCCCTTGATTTTGAGTTAGCATTCCAGTTCACCTCTCTGTCACTGAAGCTATCATTTCTGTCATTTCTGTCATGGTTATAGTTCCCCCTTCTGCTGCCTGACGGGTGGCGTTCCCTATTCAAAACCTTCTGAAACAATGAGAACATAAACTGTTAAAATACTATACAGAATGGGAAGTATTAAAACATAGAACATGACTAGGGTAACTCTTGGCCAAAGAGAAATTATCGAGCAAGCCAAACAAAGGACCGAAAATAGTACCTACAATCATAATATTAATTCCTGTAATGACAGCACATATTCAGTGAAAATTCTAAGCAAAGAAGAAAATTAGAATCACAAGAAGTGGTTTTTACATGATTAGGCAAGTATGTTCCGGTCCCACTACGATATCTTGGCACATCATCCATATAGCTTTGATATATATTGGGATGTCGCCCAGAAACCGACTGGAGGGGAGCAACGGGAACCATATGGTGGCCATAATTCGTCATAAGCTGAGAGAACAGGTTTGCATTGGTCGAAAGCGGTCTACCTGGACTATCGTGTGGAAGTCGACCCTGTACAAACGCAGGTGGAACCATGATAGGTGAAGGAAATACAGAAGGCCCTTGGTACCGAGGATTCTGACAGACCCTTCCGAATTGTAAGCTTTGCCAGTGACTAACAAAGTCACTATTAAGAATATCAGCCTTCCGATCTTTGGATGTCTCATTAGTTGACATTCCTAGTGAAGAACTTGAGGAATGCGACTCCTCTGATTGACCAAATCCCTTAGGATTAAAGTTCATTACAGATTCACCATCATTTACAGTCCCATGACCTCCAAATTGGCCACTTAATGCATTCGGTGTACCTGCTTCAGGTGCATTGTTATAAAGTGGAAGCATTGCAAGGAAAGGGATTGGTGGACCGGTTGGGTAGAATGCAATTACCCCAGAATTCTCACCCATTCTATGCCTTGAGCCAGGACCTATTAGTACTGGGGCAAAGGGCATCACTGAGTCTGATCCACTAGTCTGAGCAACCTCAAAGTCGAGCATATGGTGCCTAGGAACATGCGAATGAACATCTGGCTCAGAACCAGGGTTTCTTTCAATGATTTCAGTCCCCAAATTTACTAGTGAAGCCTGTTCCTGGTCATGATCTGTGTCATTTGACACGTGATCAGACATAACTTTACCTTTTCCATGGCTGATAGTTATATCTGTCGTAACTTTCTTCCCCCTTTTCTCTTTCGAAGATTTAGGTGCCTTCACCGATGATGATCCATCCCAGGAGCTCTCTGAAGAAGTCCTACTTCTCAAAGAATTACTATGAGCAGCTGATGAGAACCTTATATTGCCTGATTTTTCTTCTGGGTGAACCTCACTAACATTAATATCATTGTCCAGAGAACTATCAATATTATCCCTTACTACTCCACGTTTCTCCCTCAGATGCCTTTGCTGAGCTCTCGCACTGCTTGAGGCAGTTACTCGAGATTGTGGAGGAATATACTTTAAACCAGATGGTGATAATGATGGTTTTTCGTCAGTTTGGAGGTTGTCTACATTTCCATTCTCAAGATCATACCTACAAGAGGATCTAGAATCTTGCTCCTGCCAAAAATCATTATTGCCCTCTCCAGAGTCCATACGACCAAAATTCTCATTAATTCTGTCTATTGACTCGTCAGATGGATTGATTCCAATGCCGGGGAAATATTGAGTCATTTGGGGTGATACCAAACTGCGAGGAAATTGTAAGTGTGAGAATGATGGGTCCATCAGAGGGATATTGACAGGGACAAATCCTGGAAAATTCTGTTGAGTGTACCCCATAGAAGCAATTAAGGATGGAGGGATAGAGTAAGGTAGATGACCCGTCGTCAAATTAAGTGGAACTTGAACTTGACCATTGAACCCTTGAAGTGAAGCAGACGCCATCATATTCACAATATCTTGATCTTCTGGGTGCATCAGCTGTGTCCCAGAGGTGGTTGAAAATTCTTCACCTAAGTCATAGCTATTTGAAACGTGATTGGAGTCGGCAGCATCAAGACTTTGATGCGATCTTGCCACTGTATCTACAACTGAAGTATGATTGCTGTGGCTAACCAAAGTCTCTGGTCTAAGATCCTTCCTCCAATAACCAGAATCCAACCTAGAATGTGTAGCACGAGCATCTGTAGCTTCACCCTGTCTGCTACATTGTACTTGTGATGAGACATCACTATAGTTATCAGTCAGTTCAGGACTGGAGTGTGTTCGGGCAAAAAGAAGTCTTCCCTCGGTGTCATTTACCGAGTGATCTGCACTCAGATCTCTCTGAATCTTATCATTAGGTACAGACTGATCAGGGACAGTATCTCTTCCAATTTGATCAGTGACATGCAAGCTGTTCAAATTGAATTGACTTTTTAAGCTGTGTGAGCGAGAAGCTGAAGACAGCTCACTTGTCATGGGCAACATTCTATAAGAGTTTTCACCAAGTTGATAGGGAACACCTTGAGTCTGAGTGCCCCGAACCTCTACCACATGAGTATTGGAGCTTTCTTTCACCTTCTTCCCATTATTGGAATTCTGAACCTCATGAGGGCTATCTTGAGTGGACAATCTCAAGCGCCATGAGTCAACTCCTGGAGCATCAGGGCGATGACCACTTCCATGTCTCTCCCACGTGTTCATAAAGAACTGATTGACTTCAAAATTTAAGTTTTCTTTCGGACAGTCAAGCAACCGTGCCAGTCTTTTAGCTCCAAAAGCAAACGCACTTCGTATACGGTAAAAATTTCCTGGACACAGATAACATATTAACATTTCCATGAATTTATAACGAGATCAGGAAAACAAGTATCAATACACTGCCCACTGTTACAGGCCATCATTGTGCAATGAAAGAAGTTAAGAGTTAAATACCACGTTAAAGAAAATTTGTATCAGAAAACTGATTTATATGAAAAAGTACCCTGATCCAGTAGATCTAGCAGCTTACACTTATCAAGAATAAAATCAAATCATCCAGCAGAATTTCTTATGTATCAGGTACAGCTCCCTTGGGTAAAGGTTACAAACAGATTCAACCTTGGCCAAAGGAAATATTACTAGAAAGATATTTTTAAGTATCATGTTCTTTGCAACTGCAATGGTCACATTCCAAACTCGCTGTACTCTATGTTTCAACACCTCATCGTGAAAAACAAATATTAACCTAACTACTTCATACTTACCTTTACTAACACTTCGTCCAAGGTTATTGCTCACTCTTAAAGGATCAATAACATTAAAATGCTTGGAAGAGAATTTCTGTCCATTACTCTCCTGGCCACCAGGGAAAACAGCATACACAGAGCTACAAGCTTCAAGAAACAACTTGCTAAGTAGCAGCTCCCGACTATCCTTCCTAGGAGGTTGTGCTACAAGCAAATAAAGACAGCATATCAAGGAAAGAAACTGCATATAGGCATTAATTATAAACAAAAAACTACTATTTTTTTTAATACCAGTTACGTCAGGTAGGCAATTAATAGCTACAGGTCCCCATAAGCTAACACAAAAGTTCTCCCAGTCAAAATTGCTAAAGAACTCCAGAAAACGATACAGGACCTGCAAAGTTTTACGTAAGTGCTCAGGAGAACAATTGACAAAGAAAACAATCCGGCGGGCTACAGACAAACAAAAGAAATAAGTCACCTCAAGTGGTCCATGAAAGGAATTGTTGAACACATGAAAGATGTAAAGAACTAAAGTCTCCAGGGCATAAGTAGATATGAGTCCATGATGAGCACCCAATATGCGGCTTTCATAATAGCACCATGCCTTGATCAATATAATACTACGCTTGAACAGATGATTCTGACTTATCAGATTATCGATCTACGGAACCAAACATGGAATAATGTGGTGTGAGACAACAAGTTATTTGCCTTGATTCACAGATGGCACTATAACTTGAGCTGTAAAAATTCTGTTAGTAAATAGGAAAATACTTACTTCATCAAGGAAGCAGAGTGTACATAAGCCACTAACTTGATTAAAAGATATGTCCACAACAATGTTTTCAACAAGACATTTAATTATCTTTACCTGAGAATAGGAGAAATAAAACAAAAGGTTATTTATCAGTGCAAAATAGCACTAACTTAAGACAACATTGACATGAAATCCTTCATCACAATATCATAATCCATAACCAGCTCCATCTTGATAAACCTACTACACTGAGATAACATTCATCATCGTCATATGCCACGTATTAAATTGGTGCATCTCAGGTCAATGCAAAGTTTATACCTATTAACTGCTCATACGGCACACTGCATTATATAAATGGTGACAATTCCCCAACAACAAAGGAAGAGTGAATCAAGAACTTTGGATGCACCACAAAGATCACAAGACCATCCAGGAAAGTTTAGATAATCAATCCCCAACCCCCAAATCAATGTGTGTGGCGCTGCTCCTTCATTACATGCATGATAAAGGCGCTCAAACATAACAAGCAATATTTGGATATTTAGAAAGAACTAGAAAAGATATCCAAACGAGAAAAAACTTAAATACTCTTATAATTTGTTTTAGATAAGGGAAAGAAATTTACTATCAAAAGCAGAGACCAAAAATAAAATGTCAAAAGTATATAGGGATAAGAAAGAGAGTATACTTCAGCTTGAATATATTGAACCTCCTTCACACGAAACTCGGCATTTTCATTCTTTTCCTCTCTCTCCAGAATATCCTTAACCAGATTGGCCCACGTATCCTTCAAATTCTGATTCTGAGTGAAAGCTGTCAGATCGATGTCTCCATCAGGCAGATACGTCTTCAAGGGGACAGAACCAAATGTGCACACCTGTGGAGTAGACAAAGGGTTAAAAAAAAGGTTTAACAAACAAAACACTAAAAATGTCCTTATAGAACATAGGCATTCCGAGAATGATACTATGGCAGAATCATAAAACACACTCCAAGGATGATACTTGTCAGAATCATAAAAAAAAAATTGCATTTCACTCGACAGTTTATGGTTCTCGGACACACATAAAAATCACCCTGAGTTTCTGATATCTTATACCCCTCATCTCTATCCATTCAGTATCAGATATTGTTGCTTTTCCCATCTAGAAAAGCCATTCATTTGAATGATAAGATGAAGTTAGTTTCACCCTGTGCTGTAATTCTACCTGAGCTTATTTTCTTCAGCAGAGAGCCACTCAGTAAGATAACTGATTCATGTTATATATCAGTTGCCTCGTATGATCACCATGGGCTCACTCATACTATATCCTAGTTCCAGAGAACTTGTATCAAATAATATATCAGCAAATACTTGAACCAACACCAACATGAATTTGCAAGTTCACCAGTACTTGATCGGTTTTGTGTCAATAATTGTGCACCAGGAGAAAATACAAAATAGAAAACATTGCAAGATAAAGTCTAGCTGCATACAAAACCATTCTGGAAAAGAGCTCCATCATTATATGAACTGAGTATTATGTAATTTTGCAAAAGCAACCTCATTTATAGCACCACTTTAAAATTGAATATAGCAAGACTACAAAAAGAACTCTGCATATTCCAACAACCTGACATGGGAAGCATGTCATGATGAGCCGCTGCACATAATCTGCGACAGCATTCCTTCGCTCCTCAGATAGCTGGTTGGGTTGAATGCAGGCAATGAGCTCTGCAGTCCGCTTCTCCGCTATCATCCACCGCTCTGTATCCAGGGCACGCATGACGGGCCCTGCCCCAGGTAAGAGCCCATTGGGCAATGGCTCAACTGTCTCTGCCCATCCTTCCTGTTCTCCCATACACTATCACCTTCTCTAAACCAGAACTAATAATACTTATACCAACAAAACAAGGACCACCAATTTCTTTTCAGATATATATTGCGCCAAACTTACTCAACCCACCAACAAAAATGCAACTTGAAGCAACAAAAACGGACCTTTTCTCCTGAATCTAACCCTAATGTGGAAAGAAGCACCAGTAGGCGTCAACTTTATGATACATATACTGATAATACTCAGAAAAATTGCAATAAATGGTATGATTAAACAAGAAATTCAATACCGTTCTTCCCCGAAAGATATACTATTACTTAAAGAAACACCCAAGACCCAACCCTAAAAGCTAAAAAGGGGACAAAAATTGATCAACTAATCTGAAACCAAACCCTAATTGAAACCCGGTTTCTAAAAAAAATCCGGCAATGCCGAGGATAATTCCAATTACACCAATCAATATTCCTTTCCAGAAAAAAAGGAAGTACAAGATCGTCAATTTATAGAAGACGGATGAAAAATGATTGGGGGTATTAGTTTCTATTCTGGCGAAGTGCGTGAAGTGTGTGAAAAAATTGGGATTTTTTCAGGAGGAGAAGATGTTGAACCTTATTTGACGTTGTGAGGAATTTGATTTAATTTTTGAGTGTGTGGAAATGGGGGAGCAATTTTTTGGTAAAATGATGACGAGAAGAGAACTAAAGATAGAAACAAGAATTAATAATATGATTGGAGATATGTTATTCCCACACTCGGAAATAGTAAAATTAATTGTGCCAATAAATAACTACCTTTATAAATATAATACTCTCTCCTTCTCTATTTTACACTTTTTAATAACTACCTTTATAAATATAATACTCTCTCCTTCTCTATTTTACACTTTTTGTTTTATCTCAGACTAAGAGTCTTAGTCCATTTTTATCACTATAAAATATATAAATTTTATATTCCACTAATTTATTTTTACTTTATTTTATTATAAATTTAATATACTTTTATATAAGTGTCTCTCATATTTTACTAATTTATTCATTTAATTTTTTTCACATTTCTTTAAATCATACCCAAAATAAATAGGACTTTTATTATAAGACCGGAGGAAGTTGATAACAGTCTTTATAAAAAATTCCTTGATTTAGTGGAGTACTTGGTACTACTAGTAATTTATAAAAGTTGGGAGAAGCCCTAGTTGTATGCGGACTGAGAGTTTTGCTGCTTTGGGCCTAGCCTTTTAAAATACTATAGGGAGTACATTTTTTTTTATAGGAGTAATATTTATATCATCACATTTCAATCAATAAGATGGCTTGAGTGGTACCTATATTATGGTTCTTAATTGCGTAAAATTGTATTGTTAGGTATTCTGTTTTCTTTCCTTTTAAGGTTGCACCTAAATTTGTAGTTAGAAATTATCGTTGATACTATAATATTCAACATATGACTTCTAGATAGGGATGTCAATGTAGCCCGTAACTCGTGGGCTGGTCCGAATAGCCCACTAAATTTATAGGGTTAGGGCCGAAAATTTATAGCCCGATAAAATCAAAACCCGATTAGCCCGCATCCGATTAACCCGCAACTCGCTAGGGCCAGACCCGAAAACTCGATGGGCTGGTCCGGAAACCCGAAAAAAATTCTATTATTCTATTTTTTTTACTCATAATTCGACACTTCATCAATTAATTTTAATTAAAAATATAACTTTCAATTTTATAATTAAATATACAAATTATATATTGAATTTTTATTAATATAATAATTGATAAATAAATTAAAAACTTCAAATTCACTAAAAAAATATATTTAAATTTCTAAAACATACATTAAAATTCCACGAAATATCTCAGATATTAGTATTTGATCATGTTTATGATTGAGTTTAAGCATATATCTCAAATATATCATAATTAAATATTTTACATTGTATGAATATTAGTAATTTTAATCCTTATTTATTGGATTGATCGCATATTAATATTATCGGTAGCAACCCGATTAACTCGCTGGGCTAGCCCGAAACCCGAGCTTTTAGAGTTAGGGTCGAACCTTTTTAACCCGAAAGAAATCACAACCTGATTAGCCCGCACCTGATTGACCCGCAATCCGAATAGGATTGGCTCAAAATCCGACCGGCTGGCCCGATTGACATCCTACTTCTAGATAAGATATGAATCGTGGTGCTCTTCATTAACAAATGCTACATTTCATTAAGTAGGTCAATGACAAATGCTACTTAATACTCAATTTAATACATTATATACTCTTAGAAAAATTTAAAATGATATCATTGTCTAGCAAGTACTCCTCCCTTTGACTACAAACTACATGTATTTTCAGAGCATAACTAGATAATATATTGGGGAACACTTAATGGTGTGTTTGTTTCCTTCATATTTAAAATGATCAGATGAATGAATATTATGTTAGTATTTTAATATAATTTTTAAAACCATATGCTCTTTTAACATTATCAAATGTTTTAATTATTGGATCATTGCAAAGTGTGGTTCTCGTATAGCCACAACATAGTGCAGTAAATCATCTTTTTAATTCATGTTTTTGTCTTATAACTTTGATTTGTTGTTATATTAATTTTATTTTGATAAAAAAAATTGTTTGACCTATTGTCATTTAATGTTGTTAAGATCCAATACTAGGGTTTTCTAATGTGTTATTTTTTATTTTCCGATACGACTAGTGGCTTAAATCGATAGTTTCACTTTCACCGAATCACTTATCTATCTGATTTTCAAAATATTAATAAAGCTTGAAGTTATGCATTAAAACTTCAATGATTTTTTACGTGCATTGTTTTTGCATTTATAATTATTTTTGCTCTCTCTAAATTGTATATTTTACAAATTGCATAATCTTATACATTTCCTTTTGCATTTTTTATATCAGACTTGGATCTTGGATTCATTTAAATTTATATGTGGATAGATCAATAGATCCACATAATTCAAAGAATATCAGAAAATATTGTCTTATAATCTAGTATCTTATTGTTGTGCTACAAGATACAATTTCGTCGCACAATTGATTTTAGAAATTAACAAAAATAGATTTATGCCATTTAAATGTTGAATTTTGTACAACATAATATATGATATTGGGCCTATTGTTAATATGCAACAGATTATATGAATTTGGGCCTATTGTTAAGTTGTCATAGTTCATTAACTTACTATAGTACTCCCAATGTAGTATATAGTAGGGGTCCTAAGAATTTAGGCTCCGTTTGGTACACGGAATTGGAATTGGAATTCTATGGAATTGAATTGGAAGGAATTGAATTATAATTCAATTCCAAATTCTATGTTTGGTAAAATAAGAATCGACATGTTTGATAAATATACACACAACACACATTTCAAAATTTTCACACACTACACACATTTCACACACTACACACATTTTACACACTACACACACTACACACATTTCACACATTTGGGTCGTCTACACACATTTCACACACATTTCATTACACACATTTCACACATTGGGGTCGTCTAAGTACATTTCACACACATTTCACTACACACACTACACACACTTCATACATTTCACACACTACACACATTTCATACATTGGGGTCGTCTAGGTACATTGCACACACATTTCACTACACACACTACACACACTTTACATATACACACATTTCACACATTTTTTTAATTAAATTTTTTTAAATTTTTTAAAAACTTTTTTAATTTTTTTAAAAAAAATTTATTCTTTTAATTTTTTTTGTCAACTACATATACAATTCATGTCAACTACACATCAAATGTCAACAACTTTATGCAATAAATATTTTTTGACATGAATTGTACATATAGTTGACATGAATTGTATATATAGTTGACATGGATTGTACACAACTACCCATAGTTGACATTATAAGTGTGTAGTTGACATGAATTGTGTATGTAGTTGACATGGATTGTACACATAGTTGACATTATACGTGTGTAGTTGACATGAATTGTGTATGTAGTTGACATGGATTGTACACAAAGTTGACATTATACGTGTGTAGTTGACATGAATTGTATATGTAGTTGAAAAATTAAAAAAATTATATTTTTTTAAAAAAAATTAAAAAAAATTATAAAAATAAAAAAAATAAAAAATAAATATTAAATTAAAAATTAAAAAAAAAATATTTATTGAATAAAATATACCATGATATTACCATTCTGCCCTCCAATATGTGTAGTGTGTGTAGTGTGTGAAAAATTTGTAGTGTGTGAAATGTGTGTAGTGTGTGAAATGTGTGAAATGTGTGAAAAATGTGTAGTGTGTGAAATGTGTGTAATGTGTGAAAAAAGTGTAGCGTGTGTAGTGTGTTAAAAATGTGTAGTGTGTGAAATGTGTATAGTGTGTGAAATGTATGTAATGTGTGAAAAAAGTGTAGTGTGTGAAATGTTGACAAACTCGCATTTTAGTGTCATGATTGGTGTGTTGATATGCTTAATTGTTGAGTTTTTGTGCTCAAAATGGTTATTTCCAGCTAATTACTATATGTTTTGGAGTTCACGTGTTTGTTGAGTGTCTTAGACAAAATGGGCAAAAATGGGGTGCAAGAGGGTCTCACCCGACCGGGTGAGGTTTTGTGCAGAAAAGCCACCCAGCCGGGTGGAATTTAAAAGCCTGCGCAATTCCAGAGAGCTCGGAAGAAGTCCCACCCGGCCAGGTGGCACAATTTGGCCTGCGCAATTCCAGAGAGTACCGAAAGAGTCCTACCCGGCCGGGTGATTTTCCAGTACAACAATCCCACCCGGCCGGGTACGTATTTCTGGCGATTTTTTTTATTGTGAAATGCGATTTTCTGAAAGAGGAGAATAAGAAAGAAAAGCTAGGGCAACTCTACGCATTCTCTACCGCCGTGAAACACACAACCCATCTCTCTCAAGCACTCTTGGAAGAAGATTGAAGATTCAAGCCTCCGCCAATTGTACTCCGTATCATGTTTTCCATTGTTTTCTTTAGTTTAGACTTGTTTTCTTCCATGAATATGAGTAGCTAAACTTCTTTTATGTAGAATTCTTGGTGAAGATGCATTGATTCATAGTTTTAATCCAATTAATTTCATTTTTATCTAGCTCTTGTAATTGTTTGGTTTATTCCTGTGTTTTTTCATGTCAATTGCTTGATCACCAATTGGTAGTGTAGGGTTTCTTAGAGTAATCGGGAGGTGAAATAATTAATCTGGAAATAGGAATAATTCACACCTTAATTAAATAAAACTCGGGAGAGTTGAGATTCTGAGTGGGTTCATTAATCTAATCGATCTGTTGGGAGTTAAGTCTAAGAATTAGAAGGGGACTTCAATTGTTACATTTAATCTGCGGATTTCTCACCTTGGGAAAGGGTTAAATTCATATATGTGATTGATTCAACAATTCTGGAGACTTTAAATGGTAATTGAATGTCAGTTGAGTTAGGCTATGAGTTGTGTATCAGATCCTTGAATTCTGCATATTTCTTCATCTATGTCTGCAACCTGCTTCTTTGTTCTCTTGTTTAAGTGTTTTTCTTTTTAATCTTTGATTTATATGCTTTTAGTAGTGTTAGTTTCAAACCAAAAATCTGGATCGTCTGGATAGTAGTTGAAATTTGTTCATGGTACTTAGGTTTACACTAAATTGTCTCTGTGGGATACGATATAATCTTGCTTGTTGTTTTCTACGATAACCCTGTACACTTGCGGGTATTATTTGGGTAAAATAAAGTTGAGTCAAATGTGTGAAGTGTGTGTAGTGTGTGAAATATATGAAATGTGTGTAGTGTGTGAAAAATGTGTAGTGTGTGAAATGTGTGTAGTGTGTGAAATGTATGTAGTGTGTGAAAAAAGTGTAGTGTGTGTAGTGTGTGAAATGTGTGTAGTGTGTGAAATGTATGTAGTGTGTGAAAAAAGTGTAGTGTGTGCAGTGTGTGAAATGTGTGTAGTGTGTGAAATGTATGTAGTGTGTGAAAAAAGTGTAGTGTGTGAAATGTGTGTAGTGTGTGAAAATGTGTAGTGTGTGAAATGTGTGTAGTGTGTGTAGTGTGTGTGGTGTGTGAAATATGTGAAATGTGTGTAGTATGTGAAATTGTGTCGTGTGTGAAATGTGTGTGTGTGTGTGCGTGTGTGTGTGTGAATATTTAGAATTCCACTACTTTTGATATGAAATTCAAATTGTGGAATTGGAGGATTTGGAATTGAATTGAATTGGAATTCAATTCCAAATCCATGAAATTTTATAATACCAAACACTGGATTTGGAATTGAAGGCTTCAATTCCAATTCCACACCTCCAATTCCGTGTACCAAATGCAGCCTTAGAGGTTTTGTAAATTGAAAATTGACAGATATATACGAGTATCAAATTTTGGGGGAGCGATGAATATAGTCCACATAAAATAGTCATATTTATTCATTTTGAGTTGTCCACCGAAATTAGTCTATATCAATGTAAAGTAGTTTTTTTTTTATCTCTAATGAGGTTGATTCCATTTTTTACTAACAGCCTGTGACGTCCACAGTGAAGACTATTAAGGGTGAAAATGGTTCTAATTTTGTCAATTGAATCAGTTGGAGCTTAAAAAACACTCAATTGTTACTATAGATTGACATGTTCCATAAGCCAAATCTAATAATTATGTTGAAAATGAGCAAAGAGGAGGTTGATAAACTGAACAAAGATAATAATCCGTGGTAGCAACCAAAAGCAAGCTACCAGGATAAAGATGAGGAGATGAGGCTATGGGATATTGTAGCTTTGTGATTAATTGGAGCTAGCATCACCATACTAGTCGTAAGTCTATTGCGTTTCTTTAAATTCTTGTATCTTTTGCTTCTTTACTTTCGTTAATTTGAGAATTATTTGCGTTCGACAAAGGGGAGAAGGAGTAGGGCGGGGCAAGTTTCAGAAGATATGCGACTAGTGTTTTAATATGAGTTTTAAATCTTAGGTGGGGAAGTTTGATCCATTTATATATTTTGAAAGTAAATAAGAAAAGAAGTTGATAAATGGAGAAAAACCAAAAAAAAAATCTTATTCTAAAAAATCCATTTACCTCAATATCATATTTTCAAAGTCAACCAATTGAGACTCACATTTGGAATTTGTCAGCACATTAAAGGCCTTAAAACGAAGATGGATAACTTTTGCAAGTTTGGTAAATTAAGGATTTACATTTTACCTAATACTATCATAATATGGCGACAATATATTCTTCATCCATGTGAAATTCCTTTGAGGGTAGTAACATATCGACACGTTTTCTCATGCCTAATAGATATGCTCTGTAACTTGGGTTAATTCCTTAATAAAGCATGATATGAAATGTCTCTTCTTTTTTACTTGATACAGTGTAATGATATTTCTCCACTCAAAAGTCAAAATCACCTTCATTTAATGTATATTTGTTGTCTCTAAGATTTGAGATTTCAAAAAATTAATTTTATTGCGCACTTGATGGTACGGGCTTTCGTCCTCACAAATATTGATAATTTTATAGCTATGAAAAATATACTTTACAATGTATACTTTATAGTGGTGTTGCTTAGACCATCTCCAACCATTCCACTAAACTCAAACCTATTTTAGTGTAAATCTCACACTAAATATTGATTTTGCTCCAACCATTTACACTAAAATCAAACCCAAAAGAATATTCTTCACCCACTAACTTTTTAAACTTTTCAATCATAGCTATATATTTTTATCTAAATTACACACTAACCCCATGACACTTTGTCAATATCTTAAATTAAATTAAATAATAATATAATATAAGATTTACCGGGTTATTATTAGATTATGTTTTTATTAGTTGTTGCAATTTTAATTATTAGTCTTCTATTTTTATTTTATGTATTGTTTTAATTACTAATGTTTAACTATTTTTGTTATATTTGATAGCATATTTTATTTGAATATATTAATGTCGGTATAGTATTTAATTAACTAATAAAATAATTATTTTCATACTATATGTACCGTTAGTAATTAAACTATATAATAAAATTGGGTTCCGTAGGAAAAAAGGGACGCTCTTATATAAATAATAGATTGTTTTTTTCCAATATATTGAATAATACAATATTAATATGGGCCAGCCCATTTAATAACTAAATCAAATATTAATAAGATTAAATTAGGTTAATTCACATTTTCATCTTCTCCACGCCACTTTCTGCAATGTGTAAGTTTTTTTTTCTCTATATTTTAATTTTTCTTCCTTATCTTCTTCTATCATTCTTTTCTTCTATTTTGTTAAATATGAATTGATTTAGACTTGAATGCAATTACTCAAACTATGAAAAGTGTTTTTGGTATACTTTTAGTGCAAACCTAAAGATAGGTATTCTTTCTTCAAAAACCTATAATGGGATTGGTTTTGCAGTACTGTTGGAGAGATTATCCTACTGCATTTTAGGTTTTGCAGTACTGTTGGAGATGCTCTTAAACACTAAAACCTAAAATGAGATAGGTATTTAGCTCCAATAGTACTCAAAAACCAATCCTATTTTTAGTTTTTGAGAAAAAATTACCTATCTTTTGGTTTACACTAAACCAAAACTCAAAATTTTTGTGAGTAAAAAAGACATAATATAGAGAATATTCTTTTAAGTTTAAGTTTAGTGTAAATGATTGGAGTAAAATCAATATTTAGTGTGAGATTTACACTAAAATGAGTTTGAGTTTAGTGGAATGGTTGGAGATGCCCTAACGACACGATAAATTATGAATGGCATTAAACTAAAGTTCAAATCTAAATAACAAATATATACCAAAAGAATAAAAGCATATACTTTCATATGTGCTAAACCTTTACACGTGTTATGACGTGGATGTATTTGCTATAGATCTAGAAAATTTTCTACAGTCAACTAAGTAAGCCAACATTAGTCAAATCTCAATCTCAAGTGGAAAATATCTGCAACTATAAACTGTTTAATCCATCTAACAAAAATCACCATATTTAAACAAAGCAAATTTGAGATATATTCTTCTAAGTACATATATAGAAAAATGACAACTAATATGCAATTATGATATTGTAACACACAACCCATACATAGTAGTAATATGCTTTTACCTATTTAACATAATCATATGATCATGTCGAATCTGTCATTAGAAAAATATGCCATGGAACTCATTTATCAACTTTTAAGTATTTATTTTTTTTATAAATGTCATTAATAAAAAAATAGTCTTATTTGTGGACGACACATACACGGGTTTTAATGAAAATTGGTAATGTAAGAGAGACATGGAAAAAAAATGAATAAAATATGGAAGAGAGGTGAAGTGGGCAAAGTATGAGAGAGAAACTTTCCATTTTTAGAAATGGACTATTTTTTTTTTGTGGACATCCAAAAATGACAAAGTGAGACTATTTTTTGTGGATGGATAGAATATTTTTTTTTTCATAAATGCCGTTATAACATCGTCAAGTTTATCATATACTCCTAATAGTTAAATTCATACATACGCGCTTACATATATATTGCACAAAACAATACTCACGGAAACTGTCTGGTTTGCAAGATTATATATATCAGGTAAATATGTATATATTGTGTTTGGTTCATGAGATTGAATCTCACAACTCAATACTAAATGAATAATCATATCATAATTAGTCATCGCCATTCTATCTAACTAAAATAATCTCAAAACTCAATCTTGAACTACATCCCGTAATTATTTTGTTTAACAAATCGACAGCCACACCTCAAGTATTGTGGTATCAGTCATAATACAAACATAACGATGAGTGGAACTTTAATCCCTCACTAGAGAGGAAGGGCGTCCCTATTAATATTTTTTTCTTGCATTGGTCACTAAACAATATGATAATTAAATAAAATTCACCAAAAAACCAAGAGGGCGACAAGTGTCCTATAGACTTGGTCAAATATACTTCCCAAGTTGGAGCAACCCCACGACGAGTGACAAGTGTTCCATGCAAGGATTGCAACTACACTCAACAACCAAAGTAAAGAGACAAACTACATTAGGCCCCATGAATGCAAAAGGCTTGCCCAAATCACATGAAACCTAACTTTCTTGATAAACAAAGTAATGCAATTGGCCAAAGGAAAAGAGCTAGGGCGCATAATAATCAATTCTATCATCATTTGTGGTTCTTGATTCCTTATCCTCAAACCCTTTGTACCAATACTAGAATGCCTCGGTGAATTATTGTCTTAGTTGCCTTTCTTATTTTGTTTTGCCCCTTGTCCAGGATTCGATTTGGATAGGGGTGGCGAAACGGGTTACCCGCGGGTATCAGTACCCGATTTTAGCCAAATTGTTGTCTTGATACCTGCCCCGCGACATACCGGGATTACCCGATACCCGTGTCGGGTATCCCGTACCCGACCCGAAATCCTAATAAAAAATTTGAAAACCATAACAACCGCGTCAATGTTCCCTAATTTACTTTATTAATATCGATGGTAAACGTTGAATAGATTGAGAATAAAAGTTAGGGAACACTCTATAGCTAGTTCGGTGAGTTTTCAATTGTATGTTCGTTGGAATATATAAATGTTTCAAAAGAACTCTTAGATAAAGTACTTCCATTGTTCCACCTTAATAAAGGCATTTCATTTTCTCACTCATTTTGAAAAAATAATAATAGAAATACTCTTCTCTACATTATTATCTCTCTTACTTTATTTTTCCTCCATTCTAACTATATATTTTTAATTTTTCAAAATGAGTGCGTATAAGGCTATTATTATTTAACTATTTACTTGTTTTTTTCTCCACTTTAACTATTTGAAACACGTCTATTAATATGGAACGGAGAGAGTATTAAAAGATGGAATATGCTAATACTATTAATAACGGGTATTATCGGGACTAACGGGTATACCCACGCGGGTAGTGGGTATACCCGCTACCCGTAAAACTCTAAAACGCATTACCCGATCCCGCCCCGTTTCCCGTTATCGTCGGGTAGTGAGTACCCAATACCCGGCGGGTAGCGGATCGAAATGGGAATTACCCATTACCCGCTACTCATTTTGCCACCACTAGATTTGGATGATTTTTATATTTTGTAATTTTATTATGAGTCATGTGAACGAATGGGGTCAAGTTTTATTTTTGTAATTTGTCGGGACATAACTCGATATTTTGCATATGATGCCAAATCTAATAATCTACATATTACCATCTACTATTAATAGGCATGTTTTTGTCATTTTCGTTTCATCCACAGAAATTTGCTATATTATGTTTTTCATAAATTACTATAACGATGTTAGACCCATTCTTGTATTAATAATATTATAATTTTTCGTCTATTTCTATTTTATTAGTATAATTTACTAATTTTATACAACTTCATTCATCATAAAAAAAATTTAATTTTTTTTTATTTTAATCCATCCCATAAAATTAGTCCATATCTATATTTGTTATTACTATGTTTTTATTTTTCAAAATGTGAGCCCCATTCTGCATGAACAAAATTTCAATTATCTTTTCTTTCTACATTTCTTTTATTTTACCAATTTACATTAATAATTATGCAGTTTTCAAGGCCCATATTTTTTTTTGGACGAGTAATTATTAAAATAAGTGAAGTCAATGGTCAAAAGAATCGTTGTAAATGGAGTTTTAAGATATCGATCGGTATCTCACAAGAAATACCAGTAGTAATATTTTTCTTTAAATACTTATAACATAAAATTCCAGTATGTGATAAAAATCTTTTGTAATTATGTGGAAGTGACTAGAAAAGCCATCCATTAACCAATAAGAGAATCCGATTGTTCGTCCATCCAAATAATTTTGTTGAATAAAGGTGGTGTCAGTGTCACGATCCATAAATGTCAAATGGTTGAGATAAAAACATTTTGTAAAGATAATTTAGTTAAATTTAGTTTAGTGAATGTAGAGCGCTTTTGGTGATCAAGTGGTGGTGGGGCGGGTCGGTGCTAGCTGACGAAGACTCCCATTAAATATTAGAGTTAGATGCATGCACTCTCACCTCTTTGCTAATCCCTTTTTCCAACCCCCAAAATCGATTCTTCAACTTTTTTTGTTGATTGAGTTTCTTGATTCTTGAATTTGGGAAAAATGGATGCAGTGTGTGTGAGTAGGTACCACAGCCACCAGCCCAGCGACCATCAGTGCTCTTCTTGCGTGATGAACCACATCAAGGCGCCAGTTGACATTGTAATTTTCTCACCTAGCACGTGTTGGTGTGTGTGTTTTTGGGGATTGTTTTAGACTTTTAGCTGTGAATTTGCTTTTGTCTTTGGATTTCTTTTTTCTTGAAATTTACTATTATTTGATGTGAAAAGATTTGAGTGAGATCAAAGATGTGGGCTTTGATCAAAACTTATGGAATTTTAGCTTTGATGGTGAATTTAGATCTTCCATTGTCAATTCTCAAGATTATAAGGGGAAAAGGTCAAATCTTTAAGGAGATATGTGGGATTTGATCAAAACTTATGGTTTGACTGTAATTTTAGCTTTGATGATGAATTTAAGGTGAAAAGCTCAAATTTTTAGTGGGGGGAGGGGGTCTCTGTTTGGGTGTTAGATTATCTTAATTTAAAATTTAGGGATTTGGTTTTGTTGGCTATTTGAATCCTTTATGTTTAGAATGGGAAGAAAAAGGGTGAAAATAGCCTCAGCTCTTTATTTTTATGTGAATAGATGCAATTCATCTTGTACATAGTTAGACGGCTTCCAAATTGAATTAGGTATGACTTCTATGTATTCGTTTAGGTTTGGTCGTTGGTTAGGAGATTCGATCAGCCACAAAAGTACAAGCCCTTTGTTAGCCGGTGCATTGTGCAAGGTGATCTGAAGATTGGAAGTGTTCGAGAGGTAAATGTGAAGTCGGGACTCCCTGCAACGACGAGCACCGAGAGGTTGGAAATGCTCGATGATCAAGAACACATACTTGGGGTCAAGTTTGTTGGTGGTGATCACAGACTTAAGGTAACAATCTTGTTCTTTTTTTTATTTATCATGTTTTGGAGTATGTGACCCAAGGGTAGTTTGATAGTAGCTCGATCGATAAGAACCTTCAATATTCGGAGATTAGTAGATTGATCAAAATGCTTAAAAACTGCGGGATATTGCAGAACTACTCATCGATAATCACAGTCCATCCCGATGTAATTGATGGGAGGGTGGGGACAAAAGTGATCGAATCTTTTGTTGTGGATGTGCCGGATGGGAATACTCAAGACGAAACATGCTACTTTGTGAAAGCCCTGATCAACTGCAACCTCAAGTCTTTGGCTGATGTCTCAGAGAGAATGGCGATGAGAGGATTAGTTTCAACCAGCCAGCCACCCAGTCTTCGTTGATAATAAAATGCAGACGGCGCCATTTCAAGAAGGCCTTCTTGTTGTGCCTCTGTATGTTTTTTTGATGGAGCAAGTTATTGTTAGCAGATGAAGAATGCATCCATGTACAAAGCATCTCCTGCTATTTGCAAATGGCTGGGTAGATGTATATGTATATATGTGTTATGTGGAGTACATGTTTTGTGCTTCTATTTAGAGGTGAGTTTTGTCGAATTTGCACTTTCATTTAGTTGTAAACTTGTAGGTGGAGATGAAATGCTTGGATCAACTATTACTATTAGTATCGTTTTCTTTGACTAGTTTGTCTTGTTTCTTCATTTTTGGGTTATCCATTGTTTAAGAACTACTTTATCGTTTGACCACTAACAAATTTATAAATATGGATTTAGAATTCTTCAGAAAATAGATCGAAAGCAATACTTTGTTTATTTTGTTAATAATTTGAAATAATTAATAGCTGAACTGAAGCCCTTAAGAATAACCATAGTGAAACAAACTCAAATATATACTCTAAAAAACATAGTACTCCTATATATAGACTTCAATAGAATAGGATAAATATTGATTTAAGTTTAATTAAATTCTGATTAATTTTATACAGTTTGAAATTCAAATATTTAACTTTAATTTTTTTATATATTTTATTCATATACGAAATGTGATCTTTTGATGCTTTCTGATTTGGTAACAACAATTGGTGTTTGGTAAGCATCCCATGATTTGTTTTCAGATGCTAGATGATAACATGTTCATCAGCAACACATACTCTCGTTCCAACTTGAAGAGTTGTTTTGCAGCAATCTCTCCCTGGTGAGGCTACCATGGGTTCAACAAGATCCAATAATAGCGCCCCGTTGAATCAGGCTCTATTGGCATCTGACACATGAAATCCCATGCTTCATCTAGATATCCCGCCCTTGCGAGAAGATTTGAATCTCCACCCTTCATCAACCAAAGCCATCTGGATGGAGTTTCTTCGGAGAAAATCCCATTACCATGGAGTTCCAGAAGCTAATGTTAACTCTTTCCAAAATGAAATTATAAAACAGGACTATATTTCATAGACCAAGGCAGTACTTAATAAACAAATAGTAACTACTTTCTCTCCTTGCCCCATAATAAAAGTATCATCTTTGTTATTTGAAGTTATATTCTCAGGATCCATATTCTACCAATTCTATCTATTTACACTCCGATAACTTATTTCACTCGCATCGTGTCTGTTGTAAAACTACTATATCAGTGAAACTTGAATTTCACTAAATTATTCTATACATAACGCAGTCAGCCAGATTTTGAAACCCGTGGCAAAACCAGTTGGAACTTCTACTCGGAGATGGAGGGAGTATAAAACAAATGGGGCACGTCCTTTTTAGGGATGCTATACAAAATCTGCAAAAGCTACAAAATTCCAAATTCCAGCTTCTTTAACCTTTCTGTATAACAAGAAAATCAAGAAAAAAAAAAGAATCAACAGAGACTAGGTCAGCTAGATCTTTCTCACTTCACTTCAGAAATTCCCCATTCTTGATCATACATGAATCCTGCAATCGGTCCAACATTTTGTGCTTGCTTGTCTTCTTCCACGAGAACAGCGACGTTTCCTGCAAACAACAGTCAGTTCTTAAAAGACAGTTGTTCAAACATCCATCAGAAAAGCAGGCATGCAGACAACACACACACAGAGATGAGAGCTAAAACTTCATCTCCTAGGCTGCAGAGAACCACAGCAAGATTCTGTTGTCCCCCACCCTGAGGATCCTGGGCATAATTTGATTATGACTACACCAGAAACCCTCGAGGGAGAGAGACAACAAAAGCTCCAGTGGTGTAGACAAGTGAAAAAACCCACGAGCAAAGCTGCAAAGCCACAGATTGTTACTTCTCCCCCAATTGCCCCCTGGCCATCTTCCATCACTAACATTCTTTTAGAATCTAAGAAACTAAGCATGCAAAGGGCCAGAAGCCCTTGAGGGAGAATAGCAATCATAGCTTTGGAATCTTATATCTAATGACTAATGCAATGGAAGTGAAGTAAGCTATGGATGAGGGTATAAGCATTATACAACGATGGAGAAGCCTATTTATAGCCACAAGGTCGAGAGAAATTGCTAGGGCTCGAAAAAGAAACTGTGGTGGGGCCTCAATATCTTAGGCACTAGACATGAATGGCCGAAACAGATTCGTCTGATTCATGATATTGTTCCTAATCTGAGCAGGAGAAAAGATATGGCCCTCAGACACAGAAGTCAACCCTCAAAAGCCAAGAATGAAGCATCTCAGGCATCTATCTCAATTATTTATCACGTTCGATTCCTTTCGACCCTTTGATCTTGCATGAGTGGATGGATACATTCAAAATAATTTGCTTTTACCTACATATTATATGTGTCTAGAGCTCAAAGATCTGTGAGAAACTTCAGATGTGCCGCGTCTCATACTTTTGCCTGCTGTTGAAAGAAACAGATATGTTAAACTATGCAGCACTAAAATCTTATCAAATCTGGTTGCTAAATCTGTGTTCTGTCAAATAATACGTGGAATACCTCGTCTGCATGGCACTCCCTTTCACTTAGAAAAAAACTCTTCCTGAAACAAACATAACCAGCACTGTGGAAAAAGAAAAACAAAAGATAAAGTAGGTTATTTCCTTTCCAAAGTATTCTCCCTTTTCCAAAATCTTGAGGTCCCCGCACTTTCACAAACAAAAAGGTTACAGTGCTCCTTACAGATATCAGTAACACGGGAATCACATGGTATTGAGGAAATAGTTCATATATAATCCATAGAAGTATGTTTGATATCAATTCAACAAGAAGAAATAATATACAGTGCCAAAATATGCATGGTTGCTCATCAGTTTATAATTTATGATTTCCGTACAACGGAGCAGCCAATAGAAAAGCAAGATAATATGGGAAATTAAAAGACCGATAATCCGTGTTAGGTACTGACAAAAAACCATGTTATCAAATTCTGAGGTCCCCCAATTTAAAATTAACTAATAGCCTAAACAAATAGATAGCACTTTTTTCCAAAGGTATGCGCATTATTGGTGCCAGATGTAGCTTATAATCATGTAAACATTTTACTCCATATCTTATTCTGAATGGATGTTATTGTCTACTTTTGAAATAAAGTATATAAAGTTGAGCAACAGAACAAGCCATTAAACTAGCCAACACAGGATAATCTGTTTTTTTTTACAAGATCGTATCCATTTTGTGCGGAGCAAATAGAAAAACCAACAGCAATAATCAGTCGGATAAGATGACTCATTGAGATCAAAGCTAAGGTAGAGCATCAGAGGAATATATGTTTGTTAGCATGGTCATCTTGAGTTAGCATGAAATCTTGCAGAAACTTCCATATCAAGTATCAATCATCTACCAGGAAAATAGCTTGCCCTTTCAAATGTCAACTAAAGCATTTATCGAACCATATCCTCAATCAATGAAATTCCACTAACAAGATACACTTTCTGATTCTTTTAACAAAAGTGCAAACCATATATCTGCGTTTGTACGACTTTGGCCCATTATAGCATATGGAGAATAATGAGGTGGACATTTACTTTAGAATAAGAATAGTTATTTGAACAATGAAATGTAATGCACTGGTTTGAGCAAGTAGGTAAACTGATAAATTTCAAGATTATATGATTATGTGTATTAAAAATAAGATGCATTTTCACATGGATAAGAAGTTATACATAATACAATTCATAAAAAAAAAACTAATTGGAAGGGATATATAACGAGATCAAAACAAGCAGTAACCGTGTTATAATTTCTCATATTCTTGAGCAGTACTGGAATGCCTGATGAATATTGATCCTTCTAAAAGATAATGAGTCCTCAACAGTAAATTTTAACAAGGCTATTGTTTGATATAGCACCTTGAGTTAGGTCTCTTGATATGTGGAAATAATAACATCATATTTACCGGCATTCTCTTGGTGTTCCATCTGGTAAAACAGGAGCAAGAACTTTATCGTCACTCTTCTTCGTGGTGCCATTAAGTGTACCAGTTGGTATACTCCTTTCTATTCTAGGCAATGGCACGTCTTCATCATCATCACTCTTCATCTGATATGTCTTCTTGCCCTGTTCCTTCATCTTCACCTGAGGCGGTCCTTGGCAGCATTTCTCTTGGGGAATCTTGGAACATTAACAAGTGCGCGAAGCTTCTCCTTGATAAGCAGCATCTTGGCCTTCTCTATCTATACAGAATCACGATAAGCTTCACCTATCCCCCTTGAGAGAAATGTAGAACATATCAACATGCCTCTTAGCTGTTGGGAGAATCTAAATTCCTCCCGGAAATGGGTTAAAAGGTGTTCTCTTGTCAAGATCTCAAGAACAACACCACAAGCATGTTTTTCCTTTCCTGGGCAAACAGACCTCAAATCAGAATAAGGCAAAATGCAAGGCATAACTGTATTGAACCTAGGCACCCGATCAATAAACAAATCTCTCTCTTCCACCTCTCACAATCTATTCTCCTCTTGTGCAAGCTCTACTTCAGACACTGCAAGATCAGTATCCAAATGTGCAGGCCCTGAAACTAATAGTATCCCTAAACTAAACTCCAATGGAAGCCCCAAATCACTCTTCAAATGAGCAATCTTCTCCAGCAGAATCCGCTTATCAATCGACATCACCAACAATTTCCATCTTCATCTCCTCGAGGTAAAGTATCTCAGCCTCGGGAGTCTACCTGAAACCAAGTGAATAAACACCTTCTTCAGCAACGCCATAAAACGCCTCTTTTTCTGCAGCCCTAATTTGTGCGATATTCATTAAATTGTGGCCCAAAAATGGAGTCTTGCTCAAATTTCCACAGCCAGTTGATAAACCGAAATTTGCATAGGATTTACATTTCTGGCGCGGGGGTGAAGAACCGAACAGAAAAAATGGAATAGAACAGGCTGATGGCGGCAATTTGTGCAAGGTAATCAAGAATTTAGGCTCCATAATCAATTTAAAACAATCAAGTAAGGCACTGTAATTTACTCTATATCAATAGAGCGCAAGAATTCACATCAGCAATTAGCCCTAATCGAATTTGTTCATAAAACTGTGAAGGTCTGGCAAACCCTCTTAGAGTTAGAATTCACATCAGCAATTAGCCTTAATCGAATTAGAGTTATCCATTTTATCTTCTGCTTGTCGATTATTGGACAAAGGATGATCTGAGTTTTGTTTAGTTTGGTTTGGTTTGGTCTGGTCAGGTGCATCTTCCAATAATGTTGGTTTGCTTCAATCATTACATTAATCACTACCTATATTAATATACATGGTCTAGTGAAATTCGATTTTATTGGAAAGAACCAACTTTTATCAAATACTAGGATTGATTGATTAATTAATTGTAACATTATTCCGTTTGCAAAATTATACTATATCATAATTAAATATGTACATTATTCTGTTTGGTTTATGAAATTAAATCTCGTAGGTCAATCCTAAATAGATAATTACTCCCTCTATATGTGAGGAGTCCCACTTTTTCATTTTGGTCCATCCGCGAATAGTTGTCTCGGTTCATAATTACTATAAATGATAAAGAGGCCCCACATTTCACTAACTCATTTCACTCACATATCATTTTAATTAATACTACTATATACACAAATGAAACACTTATTCCACTAACTTTCTTCCACGGTTCCACCCACTTTTTTTAACATTTCTTAAAACCCGTGCCAGAAAGAAATGAGACTCCTATTCACCGACGGAGAGAGTATGTGATAATTAGTCTCAGTCACTCCCTCTAACTAAAATAATCTTACAACTCTGACTACATTTCATAATTATTTTCTCTAACAAATCAAACCGTCAATGTAAAGACTCAATTAATTCTATATAAAAATCTTCCCAAAATTCGAATTAGTGGATCCATGTAGACATGCCCACGATTCGTAAACCGGTGGTTTCGGTTTCGGGAAATGTGGAATCGGAACCGAACCTTGAGGCTATTTCACGGTTCCGGTTTTGGTAAAAAACCGGCGGTTTCGGTCCGAACCGCCGGTTTTCGGACAGTTCCTCGCGGTTTTGGTTCGGTTTGGCGGTTTTTCAAATATATATATATTTTTTTGCTATGTAATTTGAATTTTGGACTTATACAATAAATTGGAACAAGACAATGGATAATTTAAATTGAAATAAGACGAATAAGGTGAAAATTATATCAATTTTATTGAATTTGAATGGTAACGGACAACAATACAATACAATTTTCAAAACATATACTCCCTCCGTCCCAAGATAAGTGACCTACTTCTTTTGGGCACAGGATTTAAGGAATGGTATTTAAATAAATTAAAGTGGAGAGAGTAAAGTATGAGAGAGGGAAAAGTAGAGGAGAGAAGAGAGAATAAAGTAGGTGGAGAATAAAGTAAGAGAGATGACTTTTTGCTAAAAATGGAAATAGGTCACTTATAGTGGGACACCCCAAAAAGGAATACAAGTCACTTATCTTGGGACGGAGAGAGTACAACAATGTGTATAATTAACAAGTGTCGTCGGAATATTAATAAAAAAACATGAAATGGGGTGAATGTAAATGAGGATAGGAGGGGGTATTTATAGATAAAAATGGGTGGGGGGGGGGGGGGGGGGGATGGATCAATTTGAATTAAAAATTGGGATTAAAAAAAATAATAAATAAATAAATAATTGAATTTCGAACAAATCCGACGGTTTTTCGCGGTTAACCGCCGGTTCCGGTCAAAAAACCGTCTGAAAAAGCTGTTCCTTGGCTGCCAACGGCTAACGCCTCGAATACCTTGCCGGAACCGTGAAACTGCCGGTTAACCCGCGGTTCGGTGACGGTTTCGGTTAGTAAAATCTTGAACCGAAACAGGCCCGCGGTTCCGGTTCGTAAAAAATGTCACGGTTCCGGTTCGAAACTGGAATCGGCGGTTACAGTTCCGTGGTTAACCGCCGAAACCGAAAACCTTGGGCATCTCTAGATCCATGAACCCCTTCAAACATTTAGTAGTACTACTCCATCCGTCTCACAATAAGAGTCACACTTCGCCATTTTGGTCCGTCCCACAATAAGAGTCATACTTCATTTTTACCATATTTCCACATTCCACTAACTCACTTCACTCACATTTTATTATAAAACCACTATTAAAAACTGGGTCTCATATTCCACTATTTTTTTCAACCCACTATTGTTTACATT
Organism: Salvia hispanica; assembly: GCF_029641045.1. Lineage (NCBI taxonomy): Eukaryota > Viridiplantae > Streptophyta > Magnoliopsida > Lamiales > Lamiaceae > Salvia > Salvia hispanica. The sequence goes on along the minus strand of NC_142695.1, from coordinate 50,167,083 downwards.
TTTTAAAACTCGTGTCCACAATAAGAGTGACTCTTACTTTAGGACGGAAGGAGTACTATATGACTACCCCACTACACTACCTTTGTGATTACTTAGGTCATGCGTTTGAACATAGTTCATCTTACTACTAAGTTCACTTTGCTAAATCAATGTATTTTTGGCAGTATATTACTCCCTCCGTCCCCCATTAGGAGTAACACTTTGATCGGACACGAGTTTTAAGAAATGTAAAGAAAAGTTGGTTGAAAAAGTTAGTGGAATGTGGGATCCACTTTTTTGTATTGGTTTTATAATAAAATGTGAGTGAAGTGAGTTAGTGGAATGTGAGACCTACTTACCATTTATGGTAAAAATGAAGTGCTACTCTTAATTGGGGACAGACCAAAATGAAAATTAGTAACTCTTATTCGGGGATGGAGGGAGTAATTAGCATTCATTCATATACTATATACTATATCTCATGTGTATAAGTCTATTCAACCCAAAATTCTATAATCTTGACATACCAAGTGGCAATATGACTTACTAATAACATTTTGACAACTAGAACTCTAAAAATATTATATTGACTAAAGTCCCTTTTTGGTCCTTAACATATTGCGATTTTTTGATTTTGGTCCAGAACATTATCTTTTGAATTATTTGGCCCTTCACAAATAAAAATGGGTCACATTTGATCCGAATTTGACGGAACTGTTAAAATTTAACGGTCAACGAATTTTAATTCGATGTTGGCCGGATTAAGTTAATAATTATGTTTAATTAATGTCTAATATCTAATTAGAATTTTAATTATTTAAAAAAAGAAAAGAAAAAAAGATTCATCCAAATATGCAAATCCATAACTCAATTCCTCTCCAAATCCACCAATTCTTCACCAAATCCACCAATTCCTCCAGTTACTCTTGTGTTACAAGAAATCTCAATCACTTTCCACAAATGGGATACACTAATCAAACCAAAATCAAAATCACGACGACCTCACATCTCTCCCCTCACCGCCAGAGAAAAATCGCGATTCAGCAAGCACGACTTCTTCCCGGAGCCTTCCTTCCAGAGCTTCTCCGCCTACCTCTCCGCTACCCCACCGCTGCCTCCGCGACCGCCTCCTCGGCCGCGCCTCCGAATCCGACGAGCTCATCGAGGCGAAGAAGCAATCCGAGCACGAGATGAAGAAGTGCCTCGCCTGGTAGGACCTGATCTGGCTCCGTCTTCGGCTCCGGCATCTTTAGCATTACCGAATTGGAGATGCGCGACACTGCCTGCCCCGCGATCGTCGCCTCCTACGCAGTCTCCGGCCTCTCCGCTCTCCTCTTCGTCTTCTGCTAGACCGAATTCGCCGTCGAGATCCCCGTCGGTGGTGGATCCTCCTCCTTCCTCCGCCTCGAATTAGGGGATTTCATCGCGTTCATGCCACCGGTAACGTTTTGCTCGAAGGACTCATCGGCGCCGCCGGATTAGGGCGAACTTGGTCCTCCTATCTCGCTAGCATCTTCAGTAGTAATCCCGATTTCCTCTGATTTAGGGTTAATTCCTTCGTTAAGGCTTCAATGTGCTAGATCTCCTTGCTGTATTAATAATTTTGTTAATTGTGAACGGAATCGCCATGCTGGAACGGAGCATTCATCAAATTTTCCCTCAGCGAAGAAATCCACGCCGATTTGAGAGCAATTTCCTGCTGCATTTTCCTCATTTTTTTAAAAAAAATTTAAAATTCTAATATTAACTCTTAATTCAGTTAAAATGTAATTAAAATCCATTGACCGTTAAATTTTAACAGTTCCGTCAAATTCGGACCAAATGTGACCCGTTTTTATTTGTGAAGGACCGAATAATTCAAAAGTTAATGTTCTGGACCAAAATAAAAAAATCGCAATATGTTAAGGACCAAAAAAAGACTTTAGTCTATTATATTTCATGTGCATGGTTGTGAAGCTAATTAGATCCATTGTTTTAAAATATGGAAATTTCTCCACAATTTTCTAAACCTTCCTCATCTGCATTAATATATACATACACGTATATAATTACATCCTCCTCTACACATTATATATAAACTAAAAATCTACACAATTAATAAAATATGACCGTAAATTAAATTTTATACAGTTTTAATATTTATTAATTGATTTCAGATTTTAACTTGTTTTATGCATTTTCAGTAGCGTGTCAAAATTTCAAAAAATATTCAAAACAAGAAAATAAAATCATCGAAGTTATGAAATATTCATAAAGTCTTTGTAATACAAATAATTAATTTGATTGATAATGATGAGATGGATGGTTTGATAACTTGTTGGAGTACGTAATTTTAATATAAAAAAAACTTGTACCTAAGTATATTTCAAGATTTTTCGTTCATATGTAAAACATAATCAAAATATATAAAGGTATGCATAAGATCCCAAATTTAGAGTGTGTACTATAATTGCATATCAGTATAAAAATTGTATAAGTTCCGGCAATTTTGGGAGAAATTTCCATATTAAAAAGTAATGAATCTATTTATATATACACTAATTAGTTTCTAATTCACATAATACTTTCATAATTCCATTTCTCAAAATATTATTAGTTGGACATACCAAGTCATATTGCCACTGGGTATGTCAAGACCATGGAATTTTTGCTCGTATGTCAGATTGTTCATTCAAAATATTATAAGTTAGAATGCGTAACACCCAGTGATAGAAAGAGAAAAAAAACCACATATCCATGAAGCAGTTTTTCAGAATCACATATTTATAGAATTTAGCCTCGTTTCATAGTAATGAAGGCGTTTTTTTTCGGCACGAAGATTAAGAAAAATTGTTAGGCGAGTTAAGTAAATGGAGAATAAATTGAAAAATGAAAAAAAGTAGAAAGATGAAGAGAGAAAAAAGTAAGAGAGAGTAAAATATGTGTGAAAAAATGTGTTGACTTTTACTAAAGAAGGAAATGACTCTATTACTATGTAACGGAGTGAGTAGATGGTTTGAACCCAAAATCTCTTCTAACAATAACATCTAAGTTTTACAACTTGAATAAATTTTACTACTCTCCCGTCCTATAAGAATATGTACTTTTTTCTATTTTAGTCTATCCCTGAAAATATATACGTTATAAATTTGGACATTCGTTTTTCTCTAATAAGATATTCGTTTTTCTCTAATAAGATATTCGTTTTTCTCTAATAAGGTGAAACTCATTCTCTACTTAAAATATTTCAATTACTTGTTTTTGTTTATATCTTACTTTAATAATTATGTATTAAAATTTATGTCCACTTAAAAATTACCTAGAGCGAAGTGTATAGTAGGAAGAAGCAGTGACGAGCAGATATCCAAAACAACAATAACAGCACACCATAATAAACCAACAATATTCTAGACTCACCCAAGTAGCCGCATCACAACAAAAAACTCTGACCAAAAAAAAAAAAACAGTACATATGTATGTCTCCACATCAGCGGTACATTTAATTGTTTTATTTCAAGCTCGTACAATTTGGGTTTTTAATTTTATAAAATTACCAATAAATGAAGTGGGTCATGACTATAAATCAAATCAATGATCATATTCATATCTATCCAATTTTGACCATTAGGAAACCTTTAATTAGTTACATGACAACCAACACATCTAAATATTTAAATAAAATAGTAAGATGATAAGTAGTAATTGCGTGGATCTGAAATAACATGACGAGTATAAAATTTGTACTACGTTTTATCTCTGTTTTTAATTGCAAGCACAAATCCAAAAATGACTGGTTGAAAGAAGATATGTTCAACGTCTATTTCCTCGTCTATATCAATATTAATATGATAGGAAATGGGCCCTATTAATCTCTATTATAAATAGATACACCTTCGAAATTATACTGCATATTATTATCAGGAAACGACCCCACATTCAGACCTTTGGGCCTATGATCTCTTTGATAACATTTAAGTACATTATTGTATAATTTTATATTTTCATGATTAATGTTTAACAATACTAATATTTGAGAATTTGAAAAATTAACTTATGTGTAGTATAAACTAAACATTACTATTTTTTAGAAGGTTTGGAATTTGAAATTGCCCAAATTTCAATAGCTAATAATTCGGTTCTCCAGAGTTCGACATAGCATAGTCCAAATTTTGTTACCTAACAACTAAATTCACTTAAGTCTGATGTAAAATTTAAAAATATCTCTGAAAAGAATGATAATTGTTGTTATAAAACTTTACTTTTGCCTTTTGTTAGCGGAAGTAGAATTTTTATCTCACATATTATTAGAAATGTATTGTCGAAATATTTTTATTTTTACATTGAATTTCACATCTGAAAAAGTAAGTCATTGATGAATAAAATTTGGACTAAAAATTTAGATTATAAAATATTAATAGAAACTTTACTAAATAAGTAGTACTACTATTTATTTATTAGTAGTAGTACTAGTATTTATTTCTCAAGTTTGTTAATTATCCCTACGTCCTCAAAAATAGAAACTCTTTCTTTTTTAGTCCATTTCCAAAAAAATAGAATTTGTATTTCAGAAAACTTATTTTTTTATAATAGGATGAGACTCAATTTTGTATTAAAATTCGTATTATTTGAAGAAAAATTATTTTTAGAAGACAAGGTGAGTATTATGAAAGCAATATACTAGTACATGAAATTTCTAATCCACAAGCGTACGAGACATGCAATTTTCCTCATCCTCATCCATATCCATTTATTTCAAATCCAAATTATCCAAAAAATAGAAATATCCGCAGTCTTTATTTTCTGCATCAAATGAAGAAACGACACGTATGTAGATAGGACTTCAGTAATCCTGTGTTATAACAATTGTCCAAAAAAACTTGAATATGAAAGAGGTACAATATCTATTACTACTAATAAATTGCTCCAAATTTTAATAGATTGCTGAATCCCAGAACGGAATGGTTAGCACTTAGCAACAACAGTCAGTCAAATAAATAAAATTTCATGTCACCACATATTTTGGTTGGTCGCAACAGCTTTCTACCCCAATCTCACCAAATTAAATACTCCTACTTTATTATAAAACTATAGAATAATAATATTGGTATTTTACAATGATTTTTTTGGGTTTTCTATATATATCAGTCGACTTCCAAAGCATGTTGCACAAGTTAATTGTACTATTCAATTTATTCATATGGATAAGTGTAGAACTCATCAGAAGCATACCACAACTCAAGATGGTTCTCTCTCTCTCTTTCTTTCTTTCTTTTTATTCTTTAATTCTTTTTCTCTCTAAATCTTGATTTGTTGATGCAGAGGCAAGCAGTGTTGAGTGGGAATTGATAAAGATGACAGAACAAGAAGAAGATATGATATGCAGAATGCACAAGCTTGTGGGAGACAAGTAAGAAGTAGTCCTACTAATTATTTACTACTCCATATTATAAAAAGATGTTTGTTTGTATAGTATATGAATGTGATTAAGTTATAATTATGATGGTATTTTGTTAATTAGGTGGGATTTAATAGCAGGAAGAGTTCCAGGAAGAAGTGCAACAGAGATTGAAAGATTTTGGTTGATGAGAATAAATGGTGTTGGAAAGAACAAAGAAGACAAAATTATTGATCGGGCCCCACCGCTACACATATTCGACTAATAATACTAATTATATTATTAGATGTAGCTATATTCTATTTGTAGTACTATTTGCTATTGCATTAGGAGTACTTGGTAAACGTCGTGTTATATGTGTTACATTTAATCGATTTCACATACTACTAGTATTTTATAGTAGTATCTGTAGTTGGTTGTCTAAAACTCTAAAATAGTGTTTGTATTCTATTGTTGTTTGCAATTGTGTACGTGACAATCACTTGATTAATAGAGTTGACCCTAATAATGCGGCGGCCTTAGATGGGAAGAAAAGGACACAATAATATCTATATCATTTTGATAGAAATATTATGAGCATTTGTTTTATAAATTTGGGAGATCCCAAATTTAAGAGTTATGTGCAAAGCCTATATTTGCAAGATGTAAGGCCCGACCCGGTCCAATTAGATGTATTCTAGTGATTTAATTGTTGAGTTCATGAGCATACTTTCCAAATCAAACTTTATTGATATTTGATGATATACGACTACATATTTTAATGCAGGGGCAGCTGGTGTGAATTGATGTCTCATGATGGAGTACTTCTTTTTCTTAATATTTGAATTGGTTGGATATTTTAATGCAGGGGCATATGGATATGGTTGCCCTTTACTTTGTAATTTACATGTATTTTTTTTTTCCTACTCAAATGCTGATTACTGTGTACTATCTATTGTCAATCAATTGTATCTATTGAATCAATAAAGATTATCTATAACCTCCCCTACTAGTTACTACATCTCCTACTAACACACGCAAAAACATGAGTAATGGATCCCACCATCACTTATCATCAATACATGCATGAATTTTCATTTTTAATCAATCTCGTAAAATGTTATAAACTATAGACTTTATGATATATTATTATTATTATTATTATTATTATTATTAATTTATGGTTGCTTTAGTTTGTTTTTGCAAATTAGAGCTAACACGGCCGCCGCCACTCTTTCGCCTATAATATTTGCGCCGACGGCCTAAAAATTAGCGACCTATTTTATTTTCTTAACACTAATTTGGTATTATTATTTTTTTTAAAAATAAGACACAATATCAGTATATTGGGTCTAAACTCACTAATATATTTAATTACTTAATAAAAGTATATAATGTCACATTTGATAAGAATAGAAATTGGAGTATTAAAATTTAGTTGGGCATACGAGTGTTATAATTTGGGCCTAAATGAAATAATTTGAGGAAATAAAAAAGAAAAAGCCCAAATTGAAAAAGGTTTGGATAACTCTCCATCGTTCACGCCGGAGTTCTCCAACGCCAGCCGACCACGCCTCTGTCTCTCCCCCTATTCAGCCCCCCTTCTGCATCCTCCATGAAGAAATATTGAAAAGCTTTAAGCTCCACACCTATTGCGAAAAATTGGTAAGAATTTTTTATATAATATTATTCCTCTTGTATTCTAACATTGAATTGAAAGATTAAAAAAGTAAAAAAGTTGTTCTTGAACCGGGGGCGATAATTTATGACTTGAATTGGGGTTAATTCAAATTAATTGGCTTTATGTAATGCTCAAACCATTTGTTTTGAATTTATTACTTGAATTGGGGGTATTTCATAGTAGTAATTTGAATTTGGGTATTATGAGTTCGGATAGGGATTCATGACTATAAAATTGTGCAAGAGTTCGAATTGTGATTTCTCCAAAAATTCATGAGTCATGACTTTAAATATCATGATTATAAATTCATGCAATGCTGAAGAAGTCAGTCTTTTGCCCAACACATCAACTTTTTTCCCGCCAAAGTGGCAACTGTGTAATCCCATAACTTTTCTTTTACTAATATGTTGTTAGATTGGAAGGGAACGAGTTTGAGCTGGGAAGGATGGAGTCAATAGTGAAAAAATATCAGAGACAATTCCGGAAAATTAAGGATGAAACTAGCCGATGGGAAGAGCTTCAGTCTCGACTTATTTCGCAATTTTCTAATGCATCTGCCATCATCCAGAGGCTTCAGGTACCGTTCTCTTCAGTTCAAGTATTTAATTGTTCGATTTTTTGGAAATGTTTATTGATTAATTGATGTTTTAGGCGATCCAAAATTTGCAAAACTATGAAATTTTGAGATGTGTTGAGGGCATAGAAGGTGTTGTGCTGGCAAAGCAGATGGATTCCTTTCAAACTATCCTCCTCTCCATCAACAACACTATGTAGTGCCATCTATTTATTTTTGTTACTGATTTCTGTTTTATTTTTCTTAGTAAGCTGTTTTTGCATATGTTTATGTTTCTTGTTGGTTTAAAATGGAAATCACTTGATAAGAAACAAAACTTCTTGATTATAATAACTTACACATAGGTTCAGCTGTTGTGCTGCATTTTGTAATCCTTGATTAGCATTGCATTTTCCTTGATAAGTGGAGTGAGCAAGTTGTTTAATATTGCAAGGAATGGTGGGCCTAAAGGGTAAATTTTTGTTTAGGAAAGAATTTGGTGGGATTGTTTCTTCCCTTGAGAAGGTGGTTCGTGATAGCAAGCAGCTTGCGAAAGTAGGGTCTGCCCAGATGACTGCAAAACAACTGCAGCAACAGATTGGAGTAAAACCAACTCTTGCAGATTGCATAGAAGGACTTAGACTTCTTGAAGAAATGCATCGATCAGAGTAAGGATATCACAACTCTATCTACCGCTTATGTTTTTTTATTCGTTTACCTTCTTTTCCCAAAAAGTTGAACACTAATCAAGCCTTGATCATACATGGACCTATTTGTTATGCTTTGAAATTTGAATTTAAGTTAGTTTTAAATTCCTGTTGTAGTTGAAGCTGTAGATTGTTCTTATAATTATTTCCAGTATGAGACATCTTGTGGGAGATTAATGCTATTACTAATAGTTAGCTTCAGTATTGTAGACATACGGCTGGTGCTCTAAAATTGACATAATTGCCGTTTAGACTAGTAGTAGTTTCACATGATATCTCGTACGATCTTTAAGGAATTATACTTAAAGGTAGGCTCTGTTTTTTCTCATGATTCGTAGTCTTTTTGTTTAGGGAATGCATTAACCAATTACTCTCCATGAAAAGAAAATTTTCTCTGAACTTATTTTGGGTGTTTGATGGTTTTTTTTGTCATCAGGTACCTTCTTAAATTATCTCTGGTATCTGCGCTCCCCGCCCTTGCACTGAAACCCAGGTTAATGCTTGTCTAAATACCATCTAGCGAGAACCTATGCCTCCTTCCATGGCCTTCTGGAATGATGGTATAGTAGTGTCTTTAGTTTGGACTATGTTATGTTAAACAATCAAGTATGCTTTTTTTTATACCCGGTCCTATCAATTATGACTATGTTGGTTCAGACAAGCTAGAAACTTGATATATGCGAATGAAGAATGAACTTAAATCAAACCTCTAATCATTGATATCATGCTTTGTTGTTGACTCTCTCTGCGACTTTTACTCCTCGTACGATTTAGTAAGTGTAGTTCCTTGTTCAAACAAGTTGACTTCAGGAAGTTTGCATCCGGTCTTTAGTCTTTAACTTTGCTGCTTTTTATTGATCGTTTTACTCTAAGAATGATGCGTTCTTTGTTCATGTCATGTGTTTGCTTTCATTATTTTCTCTTTAAAAATTTGCGCTCTTTCAGTTTTGATGAGTTGAGTTCATTGGTGGGTTTATCTTTTCAGTGCAAGTGCTGACTTAGGGGCACTTCAACAGCTTTTGGTAGATCAACCTAATATCCCCCGAGACGAAGGTAACTGAACTTTCTAGCAGACGCATTTGTAAATTCTTAAAATCAGAATTTCCATTGCAGGATTCTTAGTATGGGTTCAAATGTTCATAAGCTTAACTAATATTGTAGAGTTTGATACTCAATCACCAGTATTTGCTTTCGCTCGTGCAGTGCAATATGTTTTTGACATTATATTTGCTGAAGAAATATCTTGAAGTACTCGATATGGTAATGTCGAACTCAAGAAGGAAAGTTTGAGGGCCTTAAGCATTCACAACTTACGGAAATGGTGAAAGAAGCGTTATTGAATGCTCCACGAGGAAGGCAAATATCGCCAAACCCCGGATCTTGTGACTTGTGATTTCATATCATCGCCCACAGTTCTTAATTCATAAAATGAGTTCCAATGTTTGTTTTTTCTTAATTGGATTTGGATTTTCTTATACAAAGATTGAAAGTTGTAGACTTTTCTTTCCATCAAGTTTGGAGATTTTGAAGATGTAAATGTAGTGGAAGAACGTAAAATATTTGAAATTTGATTTCTTACAAAATTTGCATATGTAATTGGTGATCCAAAGTTGTCAGGTTGAGTTTTGTTTTGGAACTGGAACTGGAACTGTGGTTTCGGTTTGAAACAGTCGACTACGGATATGGAATGAAAAGGCGAAAATCGTTGGTAATGGTTGCGGATTCGTGTTCCGGTTCTCTTGGAACACATAAATAGGAGTGTTCAATAAATGGAAAGAAATTTGAACACACGAGTAATTGCAAATTTTGAGAGTAATTGTGTAATTGCAATTGTAGCAACAAAATGTGCCGAATCCAACATTTGATTTTAAGTCCAACTTGATTTAGTTTGAAAATTAGTATAGCATACTAATCCTTGTCTCTACAAATGAGTATGGTTATTTTTATTTAATTTGTATACCATTTATTGCATACGAGTGGAATAATCTTAGATGTCACAATCGAATAGTCAATAATGATATCAAATTTGTCACATAGAAAAAAAGAGGCAATTGTACGATCAGTAATTAGTAGTACCATGTCTTACAATTATTATTGGACCGAGTCATATATCGTAGCCAAAAATTGTACGCGTTTTATTTATAAATGATTACTGCTTTTGATAATTGCGTCATTTTCAGAAAACCACATTACATACATTTTGATTTTCAAACTAATGACTTGCCTTTTGTCACCTTTTTATTTATTTTTATACTGAAAACCCTTTTTCCGTAGAATTGTCATTCTTGGGTTTGTTTGATTTCGTCGCCACCATAAGGTTTTGAGATATTGGTTTGTTAATTGATATACTACTATAATAATCATAAATTGGTATGTCATCCAATTCAGTTAAAATTACAAGTTATATACGTTAAATTCACGTTATATTCAGTCGAGACAATAAGCTATTTTCTTTTCCTTTAAAGAATTCGCATGGACTAGTAGAAAATGTGCAATGCACGTAAAAATATTCGATTCAATTGATAAACATAAATATAAAAATCTTTTAATAAATTATATTCCCTTCGTCGACTAAAAGAATATCACATTGAGTTCAATGAAGATTTTAATAAACTATGGTATTTTTTAGTGTAGAAATGAATATTTGAGTAGATGAATAATTGTGAGCTAGGAAGTAGTACTACTTTTTTGATAAAAAGCACCCTCATCCCATACTAGAGATCAAAGTTTATTCGACATGAATTTTAAAAAATGTATAAAATAATGGAGGAAAAATTTTGTGGAGGGGATTTTAGTGATAGGTTCTATAGGAAATAGATGATCCTATTTCGAACAAATATAGAATGTTCTTCTATATTTTCTTTTCTAAAATAAATATTTATGTTATGCTACAAGTATAAGTTTTAAAAAAATGAATGAGATTGCGACCCCTTAGATTTCCGCGCCAAAGTTCTTGCACAAGAGAGTCGAAGTATATACTTTATTCGACACAAACTCTTTTTTTTGGAAGATCCGCTATGATAATGAGAGATATTTCTGCAAAGCGCGCAACTCGATTAACAATATTAGATTCTGATAAAGAATTATAACTTTATGTCAGGACCTACAGGCCAAGGGATAGTCTCAGGTTGACAGTTTCTATGGGGCGTAGGCCTCCTAAAAAGATAACGAAGGCGTGCAAAGGTTTTCTCAGGCGGACGGAGATTGGCCCTTAAGTCGCAAGACCCACCTGTCGAGCAGGGATGGCCTTAGTGATCCGACGATGCAGAGTGGAATGGCCTCCTTTCTACATACGGAAACAGAGATAAAATTAGAACGATACCCGAAATGCCTTTCTGGATATTCCTCAATATCGTGGCTATTCACGGAATGTGGGGAGCAGATGAATTTGAGTATTGATATCACTTTTATATACTCCTATAAATTGTGAGTGACATGAGTGAATGGAATATAAGACCTATTTCATTTATAGTAAAAGTGAAATACTCCTTCCGTCTCACTTTAGGAGTCCCGGTTTACTATTTTTGGGTGTCCCACTTTAGGAGTCCTGGTTGGAATATTTCATTCTTGGTAATAGGCCCCACATTCCACTCATCTTTTCCTACTCACATTTTATTATAAAACTAATATATAAAAGTAGGACCCACATTCCACTATCTTTTTTCACCAACTTTCCTTTATATTTCTTAATATTCGTGACGAACTCAACCGGGACTCCTAAAATGAGACGGAGGGAGTATGAATTTTTTTTTGAACGGACCAAAATAGTTAAAATAGATTTTATTGTGCGGCGAAGGAAGTACATGTTTGTGACATTCAACTGCAATAATTGAGCGTTTCAAAAAAGAAAGTGATACTGTGATGATCGAAAATGAAAAATAGAAGTTGTGAAATTATTATTGTGAAAATTAGAAATCCTACTTTTTACAAATTTAAAACGTTAAGTAACTCTTGTGTCATTAAGACATTAATTAAGCGTCTCGATCCTATCTAACCTTCTAACAATTTTCTAGCTATAATTAAGCTGCTCCCTTCGTTCCGCGATGGTTGAGTCATTTTATTTTCAACACTTGTTTTGAAAAAATGTTACTCCCATCGTCCCATTCAAGATGACACTTTTCCTTCTTGGTTTGTCCAAATCAAGATGACCACTTTCCAATTTTGGAAATAACTTTCTCTCTCCTCTCTCCTCTCTCCTCATTAAAATATTCAACTAACTTTTTTTCATTCTACTTTATTTCACCTAACAACATTTCCTAAAGTCTTGTGCATCTCAAGAATGTGACCATCTTGAATGAGACGGAGGGAGTAATAAATAACTATTGTTTGTCCCTAAAAATTTCTCACACTTTTTTTCTGTACTTATTTTATAAATATAATAAATAAATAATTAAAGTGGAGATAGAGTAAAGTAAGAGAAATAATAATATAAAAAAAAAAACTTAACTAGAATGGAAGGAATACTAATTACCAAAGTTTGCACATTTTTTTGGCAATATTGTTATAGCAACTAACAACGAGTATTGAAAACTTGCTTTTAAACACGTCAAAAATTAAAACTTATTTATTGGCCCTCTAACTATTTTTGACTTGGTATGTTAGACTGTTAGAGATAGGAGAAATAAGAGAGAGAAAGTGCATGTGGAAAGTTATTAGATGCAGGAACCCCACACGTATACAAACATAGACTGCGACTGCGTCACTCGTGTGAAATCCCATGAAATTAATCATTTTCAATCATCCTTTCATCCAAGAGCTCGTTTGACGATTTTACCTTTATTACAACAAATTCAAAAACCGATATTTCATACGTAGTGCTCCCGCATTTCATATTAATTGAGTTATTTTATAAAAATTGATATTTGATATGCAGTGCTTCCGTCGTTTTATATTAATTAAGTTATTTTTTTATTTTAAAGAGTTTTAACAATTGAGTCATTTTTAATTTTGTTAAAATGTAATCTCTCTTTTATTTTATTCGCTTTTACTTTTTTTACCATCCACTTAATACACTATTTTTAATCTCAATGCCGAAAAGAAACGTATCAATTGTCAAGAAACAAAGGGAGTGCTTTAATATAGGAGCTTTTCATATCATTTGCATTATAATTCATCATCTACTCCTCCGTCTTATAAATTTTGTCACACTTTGACTGGGCACATATTTGAAAAAATATAATGGAAAGTGAGTTAGAAAAAATAGGTGGAATATGAGTTATATCTTTATATATTAGTTCTATAATAAAATATTAGCGATCATGAGTTATTGGAGTATGAGGTCCATTAACAAAAACAATGGTAAAAAGTATAAAGTAATAAATTTTATGGAACAAACAAAAATGGTTAAATGTGACAAACTTTTTAGGACTTAGGGTGTACATGTTTTATTTTGGTCATATTAATTCTATGCACTTTAATACTTAATATTCTTTGGGTGTGTGTAAATATAATTCCAATCCAAGTATATAATGGTAATTTCATATTATTATTACTAATATATAAATATTCTTAATATATTATATTCTGGTAGTATTTTTTTCGTCCCATAAAAATAATATCAAGTATTAATTCTATGCACATTAATACTTGATATTCTTTTTTCCATATACATCACGATAAATGCTTTGAGTGTGTGTAATATAATTTCAGTCCAAGTTATAATGGTAATTTCATATTATTGATTAATACGAAATTGACAAAGTAGGAGACCTATAGAAAGAAAAAGAATAATAAGAAATGCGCCCCGAGTTTCCTAAAAATAGAAACACTTTTTATTTTGGTCCATTTTAAAAAGTAGAAACTTTCCATTTCTATTAGGTGGAACCAATTTTTCAAACATAATTTTTCTTTATGCCTCTCTTGTTTTATTATGTGTCATTTCAAACTCTCCAATTTTTAAGAAATAAAGAGAATATTAAATTAGAATCATTCAAAGGTTATTACTCAGCAAAAGTGGAGATAAGGTGCTGAATAGTACTATTGAGAAAGAGACCCACCTCCCTTGTGCATTTGTTTTTATACTTTTCACTTGGAATTTGAATATATTACTACAACTAAAAAAACAATATGAATACAATAGGGAATTGAGTAAATATGTCCAAGGTGGTTCTGTGGGACCCACTGTGACAATTCACACTTCACACATCTTACAGAATTTGGCTGTTCACACTTCACACATCTTACAGAATTTATACTATTAAATTCATATTATTATTTTATGAAAGGTGGATGTGATAATGTTCAAATAATAAATAGGAGTATGGTATATTGGGAAATTTGTTCTGTTCTCAACCCGACCTATGTCACACTCACACTTATACTGTTAGAATATAAAATATGTTTTCCACTTTTACTACTACACGTTTACAGAAAAGGTCAATAACTAATCACCATGGACATTTACTCATTCGATTGAAATTATTACTGGATGTAGTTTTATTTGCAAGTATAAGAGATTTTTAGTACTATAGTAGTAATACTTGGTACGTTAATATTTGGTTTTGAATAAACTACCTAGTATATTCAAAGAAGTATTAATCGAGACTTGGCACAAAGAGTAAAAGTTGATGCACCTAATTAAGATTAGAATGTCAATCTGGCTAGTTAAATGAATTTAAGTTAGTATTTTTTTTTACCACAAGTGTATCAAATCCGCCTTTGACGGAATTCGACTAATCATGCTCAATCGAATTTGCGGATTAAGATCGAAAGTCTCCTAACTGATGACGGATTTAAGGATTGCATCAAATGGTCCCTCTTTGTGGTGGTAAACCCGAGAGTGGGAAGGTGACTAATACCTTGTGTTAGATTGGTCCTCTTAGCACTCTCGGTCTATGATTTGGCTAGTTGTCACTTTTGGGCAACCCGATATATTGTTTCTCTTGATTTGGCGAGTGGTCACTTTTGGACAACTCGGTGTTAGATTGGTCCTCTTAGCACTCTCGGTCTATGATTTGGCTAGTTGTCACTTTTGGGCAATCCGATATATTGTTTCTCTTGATTTGGCGAGTGGTCACTTTTAGACAACTCGGTGTAGTTTTCAAATGGTAAGTGGCAATGAACAAGTTATTCAGATTTACTCATATGTTTCTAATACTAGTAATTTTCACGAGAATCAAATCATATAGATGTGTATTTAAATAAAAGGCAATTTGCCCGATTCAAAATATAGTTTTCACAAGAATCTAACCTATTAATGTGTATTTAAATATTGGCAATATATGCAACTGGGAACGTAATTTAGCTCAAGTGTCATGACATTTCACATGGAAACCACGTATTTATATACTTTAATTCTCAACTAATAATAATTAGTAGTAATAAAAAAGCTAAAAATTAATTATATTTGATGCGTGATTTTGAGGTGCGTCCCATTGTTGCGAATTTAAAGCTTTCTGTATGTACAACTCAATGCCAAGTGCCAACAGGCAACAATTAATATATGTATATCATCAAGTGTGTATTTTTAATTAATTATGAAAGTAGATCTATATATACATATAATTCAGTATTAAACCTACTTTGGAAAACTACGTTAATGATTAGTTGTGCGGGGTGATTCCCTACTGTGATTTGTGATTTAAATCACAGCACATAATATTGTGCTTAATACGCAAAACTTTAGGAACAAAACGCAGCATCCTTTTTCATTCTCTTATTTTAATATTTTCATCCTTCTCTTTTTTTCAATATATCCATTCTAGTTTTTATACTTTAAAATACAGAAAAAAACGAGTCCATTTAAAATATAATTATCATTCATAAAATAAAATATTGTTTCATAAGTAAGTGTGTTATTTCAAAACTGATAACTACATTTAACAGTTTCAGATTTTACAAATATAAAACAGTAATTAACCGAAAGAAAATGATTAAGAATAACATATTTTTAAGCTATATATTTTATTCAAGAATGATAAATGTACTTAATATTTTATTCATTATTTAAAAATACAAAATAAGAATAAAAATATTAGAAAAAGAGAATGGAAGAGAATGTTGAGGAAGCTGTTAAATCTGAAATATCAATTGTAGTTTTCAGTTATCAGTTTGAAATAACATACTTTTGAGGTAAATATTTTATTTTATGAATGATACCTATATTTTATAAAGTGAACTATAAAAATGATCCTTGGACTATGGGTTTATCTCGCTCATAATCCCTGGACTTTAAAAATATCGCCAGTAGTCCCTGGACTAAGAGTTTATCTCGAAATTGGTCCTTTTGGCTTTTTTTTGGTACGAAAATATCCTTTGATATTATTTTGGAGGGTTTGGACAGTTTGGTCTTTTTACACTTTTAACATTTTAAATCTGATATTATTTCAGTTATGTACTAATTTTGATAATATTTCAAATTTATCATCCTTTTTCCCTTTTGTCATCCTTCACTTTGTTTCTTTATTTCAATATTAGATTTAATTTTACAAAATTTTAAATTTTAATTTTTAAATATCAATAAATTTTTTAATTATAAAAATTATTAAATAGCAAAAATTAATAGTTATAATCAATATTTGATAGTGTATAGCACTATGTAATCAATAAGGTATGACAACGCCTTAGTTTTAATCAATATTTAATACAATACCTTTAATCATAAATAGATTATAATAACACAATTTATTCTGAAATAAATATGCATCTAATGTAAGACTAATATAATTTTCGTTTATTTATTTGAAAACAATCAAAATTTACTAGAAAATTTCAACAAAAATACTCATATATAAAATTTTAGTAGGATCAAATTTTTAGTCAACTTCATAATATTTAATCACAAACAATTATAACAACCGAACAGAGGCTAAATAGAATAACTCTTATTTTTCCATCATGATTAATATTATTTTTCTGTACTTCTTCAATTGAATTGAATATTATATTAAATAACAAAAATTAATAGTTTTAATCAATATTTATAGTGTGAATTAATAGTTTTCATTAATTTTTTTTTTGATATTTAAAAATCTAAATATTAAATTTAATTTTATAAAATTAAATCTAATATTGAAATAAAAAAAACAAATTCAGTGAAGGATAACAAAATGGAAGTAGAATGATAATTTTGAAATAATATCAAAGTTAGTACATAACTGAAATAATATCAGATTTAAAATGTAAAAGTGTAAAAAGACCAAATTGTCCAAACCCCCCAAAATAATATCAAAGGGTATTTTCGTATAAAAAAAAGCCAAAAGGACCATTTTGAGATAAACCCTTAGTCCAGGAACTACTGGCGATATTTTTAAAGTCCATGGACTATGGGCAAGATATGGGCAAGATAAACCCATAGTCCAGAGACCATTTTTGTAGTTCACTATATTTTATATGGACTCATTTCATAATATTTTTTAGTATGTTAAAGTATAAAAAAAGAATTAATATATTAAAAAAAAGAGAAAGAGATGGATGAAAATATTAAAATAAGAGAATGAAAAAGGATGCTGCGTTTTGTTCCTAAAGTTATGCGTATGCACAACATTATGTGCTGTGATTTAAATCACAATAGAGATTCATCATCCTATTAATCGTGTGTTACTTCATTAGTCCTATAAAAATATAAATATTTAAAATAATATAAATTTTAATGCATAATTTATAAAATAAGAGATAAATAAAAAGAAAAAGTAAGTGAAATATTGTGAGTGAATGATGAGGTTCATCTTATTAAAAAAAATGAAATTATCAAAAATAGAATGCACTATTTTTATGGAATGAACCAAAATAGAAAATGTCAATATTTTTATTGAATAATCTAAGGAGTATATGTTAATTTCTCTGTATGTTAATAATATATCGGATAGCGAAATACTAGTAATATTTAATAATAGAATTGCGTGTAACTATTAAGATATTAATATTTTTACTAGTAATAATCCTAATTAATCGAAGTGTGTATACTTTTAGAATCCAAGTCTATTATAGGGTACTCTAAGCGAATGATTACAAAATTGGAAAGCCGCCCCCTTTTATAATACTACTACTACTATAGTAGTACAATAAACTAGAAAATCTTATTCTAGAATTAAAATTAAATAATTTTACTCTACGAAACCACTAGGCATTTTCAGTGCAAATATAGACACTTTCATTCATTAATTAAACGTAGATAAAATTATGATTCAAAATACTAAGCTCTTCAAAAGATATGATACAAAGTTTTAGAGATTTGTCAAATTTCTAAATGTTAGCTTAATTTATGGATGGTATGAAGAGAGAATTTTTAACTTAGATTATCGAATATAATTTATTTTTAAAATTGAAAAATACTATTATCTCTATTTAATTGTCTCTCATATACATAATTTTTTATATTTTTGAAAAATAATTATTACTACATAAAATCTGACGTCAACATATTGAGTCATCATCACTATAGGTATGGGGGAATATAATATTTTATTTGCAAGAATGTGTTCACACGGAATAAATATCATGCTAGTGAAAATCGAAACCACGCGGAAAGATGTTAGAAGATTGGTGGATTGCTACATTTTGCTTGACTTTCTGGAATTTTATTTATTTAATTTCATGGAAAGTTCTATTGTTTCATGTTTTGTAGATAAGAGTAGAGTAGCATCACTCTTACTATCGTATCGTTTGTCCACCCAATTTCTATTGAATTTCCATGGCTATGAATTCTTTCTCTATCTCTCTAAGAAATTGCCACGAAAAGTCGAAAAAGTTCTATTCGACAAGAAAAATAAGGTTTTTTCAAAGAAGAGTTGTAGAAGGAAACTAGCAAATTCAAACATTTATTAGAAACGCATTGATGTCAATCAATTCGGCGAGCAACACATAATAATGATTTTGTATTTTACTAAAGTATTTACACGAATTATCTCGGAAAAAGTATTTATCTAATATGTGAGGAGTGATATAATTTTTGATAAATTTGATAATTACTTTATGAAAGTTTTCAATTTGACGTGTTGATTTGGATTTATGAGGGTATTTCCATATTTTAAAAATCTATAACTAACTCCAAACATTTTTCACTATGTAAAATACTCCGTCCGTACTATAAAGCTAGTTTATACACTCTGCTCATCTCAATTATATAAACCCACTTTCAATATTAAAAAAACCCCACTTTCTAAATCTAGAAAGACAAGTTGGTTAAGATTAAATAACAGTATTTCCCAATTTCAATAATAAAACATCAAACAAAGATCACTAATAAACATCAATTTTTTTTTAAATAAGAGCATCTCCAATGGTAGGCTAGCGACCGGCTAGCCGAACCATTGGAGCAGGCTAGCCGAATTTCGGCGAAAAAACCGGCCAAGGCTAGCCGATTGCGTGTGGCTGGCCGATGTGCTAGCCGTCATTGTAGCGGCCCGATCGGCCAGCGACGATTTTTAATTTTTTTTAAAAACTTTTTTAATTCTTTTTTTTTTAAATTTAATTCTTTTTTTAAAATTTTGAAAAACTATATAAACGCGATTTTCTCTATCTCTAAATTTCTGTACAAGAGCAACATCTAGCGATGGACAACAACAACTAGCCCAATACAAAATTAAGACCTAAAACAGAAACATGTCCCCCGTTCGGCTAGTGGCAAACTATAACGGATTCAAGGCATACTAACATTTTTTAATGTATTTTTTTAATAAATTAGTGAGGAGTAGAGTGGGGCGGTGGCTCGTGTGTGGTAGCCCGGATTTTTTTTATTATGTAATTTTTTTGATTTTTAGTTAATGTACTTTTTTTATTTAAATAAAATTAATGAATTTTCTCGTATATGTCTCGTAAATTTAATTCGGTAATTTAATCGTGATTTTAATTCCGTAAATGTAGTATATTTTGA
The DNA here is from genome assembly GCF_029641045.1 of Salvia hispanica. Taxonomy (NCBI): domain Eukaryota; kingdom Viridiplantae; phylum Streptophyta; class Magnoliopsida; order Lamiales; family Lamiaceae; genus Salvia; species Salvia hispanica. The sequence continues at coordinate 50,146,998 of NC_142695.1, read as the reverse complement.
ATTATTTTTATTGTGGCTTGGCCTATGGCTGGACTAAATCTGATATGATATGTGAATTTTTAGTATTGCTGATGTGGCAGGGAAGAGAGAATGGTTGGCCTATTGCTGGCCTATTTAGCATTGGAGATGTTCTAATGGGCTGCAATAGTGTGTGGCCACCCTTTGAAACGGTCAGCTACAATCTTGATATCTAATTCTACTCCTTCCACATTATATCATTATAATAATCAACATTAAAAACAAAAATCCATGTACCTTTTGCCACTCAATAATATTTTCTTTTTCACATACTTTTTCATAACAATTTTCCCCCTTTATAATCACATCCATTCAGCCTCTCTTTCCTCACTCCATCATCACTAAAACACAACAAAAACTTCACCATCTCCCTCTCTCCACGTCCAAAATTCTTGATCAAGATCAAACCTTTACAAAGATTTCACAACCCCTTTTCGAAGTAGATTAAAACCCAGTTTGCATTATGATCTTCAACACTCAGCAATCTTAAAACCCATCTTTTCTTGAATCCAGCCCCAAAAACGAAAGACTTGATTTTTTTCTCTTCTGTTTCGAAATGGAGAAGGCTGGAGTTCCGGAGAAGAAGAGTGTAATAACTGTGTTAAGTGAGGGGAAGAAGCTCGCGAATGAGCTGAAGAGGCAGCTTGACCCCTCCACGGCTTCAACAGAGGCTTGCGATGTTTTGTTGGAGAGCATTCTCTCCTCGTACGAGAATGCAATGACGCTTCTTGCTCTGATTGGAAACGGCGCCTCTCCAAAGATTGCTGTTGGGAAGCTATCTGAGCCGTCGATTTCGATTGAGGGCTCTCCAAGAAGCGAAGGGTCTGATCACAGCTCCAAGAAAAGGTAACTAACTTTTTTTTTTTTTAGCTTTTGATTATTGCAAGTTTCAGTCTTTTGATTAAGGTTGTTGAAGGATTGTGTGATTGAATTTTGTTGCTAATGTAGGAAGACTATGCCTAGATGGAGTAAGCACGTGCGTGTTTGTTCTGGGGCAGGGGGTGAAGCCCAGCTTGATGATGGCTATAATTGGAGGAAATATGGGCAGAAAGATATTTTGGGGGCTACTCATCCAAGGTTAGATATGAAGTTTTGATAATTTTATTGATTTTTTTTCCTTGGATTTGAATTTGAGGAGGTGTGTTTTTTGATGGTGAAGTCACTTTTGGATGGGTTTATGTTGTGAGTGATCCAAGGTTAGAGGTGAAGGATTTTTTTGTGGGGAAGGGGGGAAGTTTTGACTTTGAGGATGTGTGATTTTTAGATGAGATGAAGTCATTTTGGACATGTTTTAGTGGTGTGATTTGATCTGACTTTTTCATCAATGAGGAAAGGTGTTACCTAATTGCATCTATAGCTGAATTATTTTGTAGTGAAAATCAGCAAGTTGATGCTTTGTTGTTTTAAATTTGCCACCAACACAGACAACCTAAATCATTTAATTCTTTTGTACTGAAAATTAGGCAAGTTGGTGGTGGTTCTGTTGTTTTGAATTTGCCACTTGCTTAGTTTAGCAGAAATTTGGACCTACACACAGCATTAAAATAAAGGACATTAAATTCATCAAAGCTACTTGCTTTGTCAAGATGCATGAATATACTTGATGTGATTGTTTTACTTGCTACCTTCATTTATTGCTGATCAATCTAGGCAGTAGGGAGTCATCCTTAGTTGTTTTTTTGTCTGAATGTATGTTGATGTTCTTGCTTGAATGGATTTTGCAGGGCTTATTACAGATGCACTCATCGCAACACGCAAGGGTGCTTAGCAACGAAGCAAGTGCAGCGAGCAGATGAGGATCCGACGGTCATTGAGGTCATATACCGAGCGAACCACAGCTGCAGGCAGGGCAAGGAAAGGAAGGAACAGGGTAGCCTAACGTGTTCCAAGCAAGCGGTGCTCGTTAGCAATGGGCCTAGCCTTGTTAAAACTGAGAACCGGGATCTAATTGATTCCAAAGAGGAGGAGGATCTTCAAAGCTTCTCCTTCCCTTCCACTCCAATTGAGTGTGAAAATGTGGAACCTCAGTTCTTCTCAGAGCCTAATAGGTTCATCACAACGAGCTACTCCCCCTTGTTCCTTTCCCCAGCCACCTCTGAATCCTACTTCTCGCCATCGCCATGCCTTGTGGATGATTTTGGCATTGGCCACAGCTTGCAGAGCTCGGAATCAGATTTCGGTGAGATCATCTCAAATCCAACACCAGTCACAGATTTCTCATTGGGAGATATTGATATCACCATTGGTGCAGTGGATTTCGACTCTCATGACTTCCTAGACGCCCTCGAATTCTTCTAGAGATCTCCTCACTATGCAGTTGAAATTGTAGTGATCCTAGCCAGCATCTTCAAGAGATGATGCCGACCAAGAGAATTTTTTTCAAGAACTTAGGTAGATTTTCAAGAATAACTTGTAGTATCACTCTTTTTTTGCTTCTTTCTACTCCCACATTTTTATTTACAAAATGTAATATACTTTAGGTTTTAGTCCTGTTTGTTTGAGCCTAGAGTTGCTGATAGTCTTGAATCAAGATTGATGCTTTGTAATTTGATTTTAGAGGAGGTTCTAATTCGATTAAACATTGTGAATTCAAATAAATTATTCCCATTTGAATTTGATCAAATGAAATTACAGACAAAGTAGTATAGTATTTAATTCAAACAATGTTGCCTAGTCTCTTGGCACAAACAATGCTGTCATATATTATCTTGTCTGCATCATATTTGTATTGGAATCCCAAATCTTGCAGCTTTCTTGAACCCCATTTGGTCTCCCTTTTTGTATCTTCAACAAACCTAAATCAAAAGCAACAGTACTTATTTTCTTGAAAAAATAAAGGATCCCATAATTTTCAATATTGAAAATAAAATTTTTGAGATGACTTAATCTTACGTTGGTGGGATGGTTATGTCTGGATGAAGTTTCTGAATGAGAGATGCAATCTCAGCTGATTTGAGGAAAGCATTAGCAACAAGAAATCTGCCATTGATGTCTGAATTCTCCATTGCAAAAATGTGTGCTTCAGTCACATCCACTATGTGTGCAATTGGCACTTTGGACAGCAAATCCTCCACACATCTCAAGCCTTTGTACAATGTCCCATCATCCATGGCCTGTGCAATCAGCACAGCCATGCTCGCAGAGGTGAAACATTGCAGTGTTTCACCTCCAACGAGCCCACAGGCAAGGCTCACCACTTCTATCCCTTTCCCATTGTACCGTGCCACCTCTTTCTCTGACTGGGTCTTCGAGCTTATATAGTCCTGTCATAACATGAAAACAGTAATAAATAAATAAAAATGTGCTGATTGGGGGGGGCTCGAGCACCCCCAATCCGACCATCCATAAGTAGTGGTTGCGAATAATTTAAGAAAGACTACATACAGAGTACATTTGGTAGGAGAGATTGAGAGGAGTCCAACAAGTCTCGTCCACAACGTCCTCGTAGCCGGAGGCGTCACCTTTTAGAGGTGACGCCGCCATAATGGAAGCAGTGTAGATTAGCCTCTTCACCGTGTTCGATCTAATGCAACTCTCAGTTATGATCTTCACCGCATCCACTCCCGCCTCACTAGTATTCTTGTACTAAAACAAAAGAAAACATAATCCGTTGATGAAATGATGAATCACCTCGCTATAGATGAAACGAAAAATATTACTAGTAAGTTAGATTTACATAAAAAAAAAAATTCAAATTTGTAACCTTAGAACTATTCGAATAGTGCAACATAGGCATGGCTAAGTGAAACACAAAACTGCAGCCTTGAATTGCATCTTCGAAATCAGTTGGATTGTATATATCAGCTTCAAACAGTTTCAATCTTGTCTCAGCATGAGCAAGTCCTTTTAGCAGCTCCACCTTCGTAGCATCGCCTTTAAACCAATCGAAAAAATTAAAGAATAAATCATAAAGATAATATTTTTGAAGCATATATATATATACCTAGACTTCTTAAAGTGGCATGAACTGTGTAGCCTCTCTCAAGAAGAGTCTTGATGAGAAAAGAGGCTAAGTAGCCTGCACCTCCGGTCACACACACCTTCACACTCCTCTTCATCGATCTCCCTTTTCTTCTGCTAATTCTCACGGTAGCAAATTGAGGCAAACTCTGAATACTAAATATGACCGTGAAATAACTGGGATCAACGTCGGCCGTTGAGACTATAGGGAGGAACAATTCACTATATATCTTCCCAATCATATATACAAAGAGCGTTGGAATATTTATGTGAGTATATATGGGATACCATTGACTTAACTACATTGAAAAATGAAAATTGTATTTTTTATTGCAATAATTTTTGTATGTGACGAACCCTATGTCAGATCTCGGATTAATTCAACTTGTTTGTTATTGTTTACAGTATTTTTTTATTTTCCTCACCAACCAATTAACTTAGTTAAGTAGTGTTTAATATTGTACTACTAGTATAGAAGAAACAATAACTGAAAGATAAAAATGAAGATACAATCAGTAAACAACATACTAGTAGACTATTTAATATTGCAAGACACAACAAACACAAATTTTAAAAGGCACAAATACAATAAAAAGAGACATACACTAGGTCTTTTATAGCCAAGATACATTTATTTAATTGGTGAATTTAAATTATGACCAACAACATTAATAATCAAACCACATTGCCAAATTTCTTAGCACAAACAATACTGTCAGAGATTATCTTGTCAGCATCACATTTGTAATCGAATCCCAATTCCTGTAGCTTTCTTGAGCCCCATTTAGTCTCTCTCTTTGTATCTTCAATCAATCTGAAATATTAAATAATATTAAAAAATATATATAAATGAAAATTATTTTCAGAAAAAAAAAATTATGCATATAGCTTACTCAGGTGGGATATTGATGTTTGGAAAATGTTTGTGAATGAGAGATGCAATTTCTGCTGATTTCAAGAAAGCACTAGCAACAAGGAATCTGCCATTCATGTTTGAATTTTCCATTGCAAAAATGTGTGCTTCAATCACATCTTGTGAGTGTGCAATTGGAACCTTGGAATCCAAATCTTCCAATTCTCTCAAACCTTTGTACAATGTGGCATCATTCATGACTTGTGCTATAAGCACGGTAATGCTCGAGGAGAGGAAAGGCTGGATCGTTTCGCCTCCAACGAGCCCACACGCGAGACTCACCACATCGATCCCTAGACCATTGTAGCTCAACACAACTTTCTCGGCCAATGTCTTCGAGTTTATATAATCCTTTCCCAAAATGAAAACAATTTCATTAGTTTTTCATGTGCATAAAATTTTGAATTTAGATTCTAGACAACACATTTGAGGGTAAAAGGGTATATTCGTAAATTTCTAAATTAATGTGTTTTTAAGGTGTGACATAAAAAGGACTCGGTAGCATCTAGATTTTGTACTTACAAAGTACATTTCATAGGGGAGATCAAGAGGAGACCAACAAGTCTCGTCCATGACATCTTTGTAGCCGGAGGCGGCGCCCTTTAAGGGCGACGCGGCCATAGCAGAAGCGGTGTAGATGAGTTTCTTCACCGATTTCGATTTGATGCAGCTTTCAGCTATGATCTTCACTCCAGCCACTGCAGCCTCACCAGTATCCTTGTACTAGTTTACATAACAAAAAATCAAGAATAATAAAATTAATGTATTTGTGCAATACAAAAATAAAATGTGACAAAATCGAATTGGATTAAAATTAAACCTGACTGCCTTTGTGATGCTGCATCGGCGTAGCTATGTGAAACACAAACTCACATCCATCAATTGCAGCTGCAAAATCAGTTGGATTATATATATCGCCTTCAAATAATTTCAAACTTGTTTCTGCATGATCAAGGCCTTTTAGTAGTCCCACTTTCGAATCATCATCTGCAAATCAAAATTATAGAAATTTAGTATAGTAGATGCAAGGATTAAGTATAATTTTAAGAAAAAAATAATTAAAATTCGAAAACATACTTAGACTTCGAAGAGTGGCGTGAACAGTGTAGCCTCTCTCTAAAAGATGCTTGATGAGAAAAGAGGCAATGTAGCCAGCACCTCCAGTCACACACACCTTCACACTCATCTTTTTTTTTATTCTTTCTTGTTTGCAAAATTTAGTTTCTCAATTCTCTATATATATAGTTATATACAAGGAACTCTAAACAAACAATAAGTATAAGTGTATATTAACAAAATTATTATTATTATTAATAAAAATTATTATGTTATATGAGATGGAATTAAATTCAAATATTTGACACGTGAGGAGTTAAGATTTGTTTAAAATATTTTTAAAAAAAAAATAATCGAAAAAGGAATTTTTTAAAACTTTTTTTCGAATATCTTAGTAATTAGAGATATAGAAAATCACTGTTCATGGTAGTTGGTATGAACGCATATTTCTATTAATAAGTAATAAATGCAATTGCAGCGTTGGCCTCATTTAATTACGACCTAACAACTAACAAGGATTATAAATATCATTTGGATTCGCAGCACCGTTGACATTGAGTAATGATTTAGATATGATAGTGCCAACGTCTGTAAATAAATACTCCTATCTGTCACTTTTAAGCATTTTTAAAAGAGTTATTTTATTTAAATACGTGAACTTTTAACATTTTTAAATTTTACTTGTGGATTAAATATGTAAATTTTGAGATTTTGTGATATACAATTCTAATGAAAATAATTTGATGTGGAGTATGTAAATTTTATCTTTATCTTGATTACACTATTTCTTATGTAATGAAGTGAACAACACAACACCTATAGGCTATAGGTATCAAAAGTAAGGGAGTAATATTTATAAATTGAAAATGGAGTAATTGTAACGGATCTAGGTGGCAAAATAAGATGAATTTTTATAGTGAGTAATTATTATTTGAGTAAATTACTATCTCCTTCATCATTTTCAGACATGTATATTTGGGCGTTGCAATTTGGGCCAATTCAAGGCCCGTACCCAATTGTGTATTATATTTTCAGCAAATTAGGATCCTAATCCTTACAAGCTGTTTCTCCATTTGCAACAGAACATAAGCTTTCCATTATCCACAGCTCGAGGACTAGACGGAAAACTAGAGAGAGGAAAAAATGATCTACAGAAAGTGGAGTCTGCTTACTGGCCCGACCTCGATCATCGCCGGAGTAATCGGCACTGTAATGGTCGCAGATCTCATCTTCGTTGATAACGTAAGATTTTCATTTTTAGGGTTTCGATATTTGAATTGTAATGCATTTTGGCCTGCGTTTATTGAAAATTGACCCACTTTGTGTGGTATTGTGGGTTTCCTCGAAGAAAATTATTTAATTTTCTGTTCTTTATGCGAAGAGAAAAATCGAATAATTTGTTTCCGTTTTAGGATTTAGTTGCTGGATCTGTATGATAATAGCTTGTTCGAGATTTTCCTTGGACTGGAAGTGGTATTTGGAGAATCCTATTTTGTGATTTTATAGCCAACATATACAGAACGATTTGGTTGATCAATATATTGGAATTTTGGAATCGGCCTTGTAGTGCTCTGCAGGATTCTTAGGGTTGATTTTTAATGGAGCTAATTTTCTGAAAAGTAGGTATTATGTTTTATGCTATTACTATTAGGTTGTGAAGTATATGTGATGTTCAATAAATTTATGTAGTTTTTGAAGTTTATATTCTGCACCACCATATTTCCATTGTCAGTTGTTTGATTCTAGAGTAGGAGGTTGGATTGAATTTATGTGATTATTTTTAAGTGGTTCTCCACCTTCTGCTGATGTCTTTAAATTACTTGATTGTCTTTTGATTATACGAAGAGTAATTGGTTATTTGAATGTTTCTAGCTTTTAGTGTAGAGTAACATGGGATCAGAAATGAGAAGGGGAAAAATTAAAGAAGGGGTTATACTGTGTAGTTATTTCAAGTTGATGCCCGAATCATATCCTTGGCTGTGAGTTTATTCAATCATAAAACACCTGCGCAAACTCATGATCATTTGGTACTATTTGGCATTTGCTGTTGAAGTTGAGAAATGAGAAATGGATTTCTTAAACAATGACCCGATAATATCTTTCACTTTGTAATCTGGCTAATGTAGTTTAGTTAATGTCATCTTCACTAAACATTTCTTTTGTTGACTGAGATCCCTTCATCTTCCCTTGATGGTTAAATGTTCGATTCTTTATGGCTTACAGTTCTTCCATTGTCATGTACTGTTCTCGTGCCCCTGACTTCATCAAGCTTTATATTCACTGAACATCTGTTTTCTACTCCTCATTACGCAGGGTTGGTTGCACAAGGGAGATGAAAAGAAACAAGAACTAGCAACTAAAACCAAGTAGAAGCAGAAAGGATGCACTCCAGTTGCTGTATTCCTTCAAAAATGCGTTGTTGAATAAACTGATCTTGTTCGCTATACAATTCTGTTTGTGTTTAAGTCCCTTTGAGTTTTGCCACCTGGATAGCCAGAAAATCAAGTAGAGGCAGCAAATAAATCAGAATATGTAAGTGTACAAACTGGCTTAACATTATCTTTGATTTCTAAGGAGCATTTTGTATCATCAAATCATTCCAAAAATCTATAAGGGTTAAACACCAATTCAAACAGTCAATTCTGAATTTGTGCATGCTTTATATTCCTCTCATATGGTTAGAACATCCTGTACATGCCTAGGTGACCGTTTGGTTTGAGGTGCAAAAGCACGGTTGTGTCGAGCAGCTCGAAACCACCCCACCCTGTTTCTTGGAACTACTTCAGCGGCCCACTGAAACTCTTCAAGTTAAACACTTCTCATTATCTCACAAGTCTGTTGTTCATATCCCTTCCGTAGTCGAAATCCTCGTTCTGATCCGTCCAGATTGTGTCTGGTTAGTCTACAAACGGTGAAGTTGTAGGACGAGAAATATGATCTCTGGTTCCTTATATTTGATCCTCAATAAAGGAGGTCAAGTACTTCCTCCAACCACAAACAATATTTTTATTTGGGAGTGATACAAGTTATAATAATAAACAGTGAGAGTATTATACAACAATAATTTTATTCGGAAGTGAAATGTGTTTTAATAAAAAATGGTTAGTGTATTATATAAATATTTGGAAGTGATACGAGTTTTAACAAGAAATGGTGAGAGTATTATAAATGAAGAATGATCCCATCATAAAAGTAGTAGTATTAGTAATGGTAAAAAAAATACTGGGAGAATAAAATGAACCTCAGTCTTAAATTACAGTAGTTACTAATAATCTAAAGTGAAGAATTGCAATAAATGGGTGAAAATGCAAAAGAGACTAACACGTCCACTGCATTTAGTCAAAAAACTGCTATGCAAATAAACATAAGAAATCAACTACTCCATAGAATCTCTTGTTTTTTTTGCAGGATTCTAAATAAAAAATGATAATGATTAAAAGGAAACAACGCCAAATTAATCGTCTGCATGTACAAAATGAGAAGGAAAAAGGGAAAAGTATTTAACATAAAAAACTTTTGCAAAAACTGTCAAAATACGCCTTTCTTGAAATTGAACCAATTACTCAAACATAAACAGCATGAACCATGCTTCTCAATCTTAACCTTTTTCTTCAGAGGCGATCATGCAATTGATTGATTCTTGTACTCGAAAAGTGTTCATGCGACGGCTTGTGGACTTTTCATGCCAAATCCGCGCTTCGCCCTCTCAATGCTGTCGAATATATCGAGTTAGTAAAAGATAAAGCGCACCTCAAAATGGAGTTGATGCAATATAATTCAATGCCATGTGCAAAACTCTGAGAATTGAATGATATTTAGAGGGTTCATTGGTTGAAAAATGTGTAGAGTGGAAAGTCTTGAATTTGAGAGAATGTGAGTTCTAGAAAGCGTTCTTGCGAACACGAAGGTGATTATCGTGCACAAGTGATCTAACATAATAAACGCGAGAGGGTGAATATATATACTCACGTTGGAGCAAGCTTTCCGAGGCTTTCCAACTCCTCGCCAGTGTCCTCATCTAGGACTCTACCGGAGATCTCCACAATGTACGATCGGTCTCTTTCCCTTGGGAGACCTCTGCCGACCAGCAGATTCAGATCTTTGTGGTTCAGCTCTCTGCCATTAACAAATACGTGCGTGTTTCCACCCGCACAATGCTCTGGCATAGGATAGTTGAACTCTTGTATAAACGGCTGCAACAACACGTTAAAACGAGCATGAATTAGGGCATGATCACACCTTCAAGTTCAACTCCGTATTTCCACTACAAGAATGGAGAAAAAATCTTACAGGAATCATGCCAAGACAAGGCCCTCCAATAGCTCCCCAGAATCCAGCTCTAAAATCATACCTGGTCAAGGGCAATAATTATACAAACTTAATGAGTTAGACGCGATATGTGGAGAGAGACTAGCATAAGAGAACGCATACCAATAATGCCCGGGATGGATCGGTCCGGCTACTTTTTCAGCTTTCTTGATCAACCGGTTTGATATTAGATGGCCGTTGACAGTCACATTAGCAGCTTCTTCCGATCTATGTGGATCCTTGAAACTCTCCATTATTCCAGCGAAGAACGAGCCAGCTCCTCTACCACCTTTGCTTGCTTCACTTGACTCAAAGGTAGAACCTGTGTTGGAGAACTCATTTGACGATATATCTATCTCTGTAGCTGTGGACTCTTTCCTCGAAATCTGCTTAGCGCCCGTCTTGCTTGGCAACGGAAGAACGTGTTCAGAGCGCCCACTTCTGTTTCGTTCGTCTGAATCCTTCACCAAATGGTACTTATTTGAATGCTCAAAGTAATCTTGCAGAGAGGAGCCTGAAGGAGGTTGAGGCCCTTTATCCTCTCTTGCTGAATCTTGTGTTTCTTCCTCGGCTTCAGAAGCATACGTGGATGTAGAACGACGGGCCCTAGTTTCAATAGGCTTGCTATCTCTTCTGGGATGTGCAACTTCTTTATCCATGGAATGGAAATCATAACCGGAGCTATCATAGTCCACGGATGAAAAGGCTGTCCTAGTTTGGCTCGGTTTTGATGGCACATCACGGCCGTTGTCAGCTTCTAGAGGGCCGTTCTTGGCCTCCACGTCGAGTGAGACGACCAAGTTCTTGCCTGAAACTACGAAAGAAATTAGTGAAGAGCAAGCCCCACATCTGAGCTTCTGCCTGATGCCATTCCTGCTCAGAGCTTTCTTAGGCAGCATCAGCACCTCGAAACAACTGTTGCAGGTCAAGAACGGGGCACCACCGGCTAATGGGCTGCAGTGCACTCCGCCACCGGCCAAATGGGCTCTAGCAGGACGACGACGTGTGAAGCCATCGGCCTCAGAATTCACATCATTAGGCCATCTCGCATGAATTTGAGAGGTGCGAAGCCTCGAGGGAGGTTGGCCATGAACTCTCCGGTTGTAGTGACCAAACGAACCATGATCATCTGCGAAATTGGAGTATTTACCACTAGACGCAGCTTGCATCATCGGGTTAGAAACTTGCCTCATGGCTCGACAATCGTAGCACGAGCAAGATGGATGGTGCCGGCTGAAATTAGGAGGATACGCTTCCATGTTATCCTTATACGCCATACCATCATCCACGTAAGGTCCGGACACATATCCACGAGGAGGTGGCATCTGAAAAGCGCCTTGAGCTTCAGATGGGCGCAACTGAGGCCTCGGTGGATTCCCATATCCTTGAACAGGACTTGGAGCATACCTCGGAGGATAGAAACCATTCTCTCCCATTCCTTGCCTGCGCATCAAATGAGGTGGCTCAGTGTACTGATTCTGGAAAGGCAGCCTTTTAGCTGAGCTTTGCATCACCATCGCCTCATGATGCATCCTCCTATCAAGGGGAGCCTTGTCTTTACCCTTGTCGTTCAGATCGCCTGAACGACTCAGCTTATACGTGATCTCGTCTAGCTGCCTCAAAAGCTCGGCCCGATCATCCCCAATAAATTCAGCATTGCTCAATCCATCCACCACACCACTCCTACTCCTAGATGGATCATCAAAATCATAACTAGAAGCGGATAGATGGTCAAACGAACCATCTTTTCGATACCTTCCCCCCTCCGGATCCACTCGATGAGCCCTCCAAGCACCCTCCATCTCACTCCTAACCCCAACCCGACCATCCCCAGCCCTGCCCTGCCTCCTCAATCCGGCCTCATTGTCACGAGACAGCGCCAAATCCTCAAAATCTTGAGCCATTTTCGCCCGTTGGATTTCATTCAACCTCCTATCTCTCATCACATCACTCCCAACATCCCAATTCTCCTCCTTACCTAAACCACTCCTACCAGTTTCAGCCCTCTCAAGCAGAGCTCCTCCCCTCCTCTCGACCCGACTCGAAGTACTAACGTTGGACTTCACATCAGGCTCAGAGCCATCACTCATCTCCATCATTCTCCTCTCAGAAACATTCATCATTTTCTCATATCTATCAGAAAGCCTGTCTAGATTGCTGCCAATCCTTTCCACATCAGACTTCTCCGAGAATGTGTCAACACCTTTATTATTGGCTGATGAAGTCAAAATACACAGCAACAAGCAACAAAAAAAAGAGAAATCAATCAATTTGAATCAGCCTAAATTTCTTCACCATTAACAACTATCTACTTATATAAAAAATGTATCAAACAAATTAATTCCCAATGAACAAACACTTCACAAAATACAAATCTTGCCCCATAAAACATGCTATAAACAAGAGAGAGAGAGAGTTACATCTTAAGACAGCACCACAGCCGCCACATTGATAAACAGAGAAATCGGTGACCTCTGGCAGTAAATTCTCACACTTGGGGCAACGAACTAAACGAACTTTAGCAGTTTCAGACATTTATCTCTCTCTCTCTCTAAAAATTTCCTGCAACCTTCAACAACAACCCCCAAGCATATCAAGCATGCAAAATGCGGGAAACGGAGAGCTTCTTCTCAAAGATTGAATCTTGGAGAGAAATGGCAACAGGGCTTGGAAAATTTTCTGCTGGGAATTTTGAAAACGCGAAAACAGACATGGGTTAGAAAAAGAAACGGAAAGAAAAGAAAGAATAATGATGAAAGATGCAAACTTTAAAGAAGAATTGCAGAAAATAATTGAGGGGGGAGAGTCAATTATACTGCTGAACACGGAAAGCAGAAATTCCTTTCACTTTTCTGAGATTCTGAGGAAAAATCTAAGGTTTCTGCAACATCATGAGTGGAAAGCGAGCATGAACTGATTGTGCTTTGGTTTCATTTTGGCTGGATGTGTTTGTAGAGAGAGTGAGAGAGAAAAATTACTAACACTCTAACAGTCTTGTAGCACTGTGAATATTACTCTTTTCCAAACAAATCGTTAAGAGGTAAAAACAAAGACTGAATACCAGAATGAATAAGAATATTTTGAGCCGCCCAATGAAATCAACTATTTATTCGTCAAATTAATTAAGCTTCTATTAATAATTGGACTGAAATCAAGAAAAGGATATTTCATATTAAAAATAGCCAAAAAGCATTAAACACGAAAATCAGAAGTTGAAAACTGGAAAAAAAAAATTGAATTAAGGGAAATCCTCTCAATATAAGAATATTTAGGGGATGATTGGATGACGATGAAATGAGCTAGACATGAGTTGGTGAAATTGTCAAATAATAGGACAAATTTTTCCTTCCGAATTTCTCACACCGCCCTCTATCTCTCCATTAATACGCATGTAGGTGTATATATAGTGAGTATAATTGTATAAGAATACCATATAAAATTAATTATTATTATTGCACAAACAATTTTTTTTTATTAGAAGAACGAAAATGTATTACTCCCTCTGTCCGGCATTAGGAGTCCCGGTTGAGTTGGTTGCAGATTTTAAGAAATGTTTGAGTGTGTAATAATTGGAGTATGTGATAATGAAATGTGAGATCCATTTGCATTATTATTTGCTCTATTCTTTGGATGTGTTTAAACTTGTGTTTTTTAGTATTTTATTTTATAATATTTTTATTTCAAATGTCTAACCGGGACTCCTAATGCCGGACGGATGAAAATGGTTAACCGGGACTCCTAATACCGGACGGAGGAAGTAACTTAAATAGAATATACCAAAACACATATGAGATGATGAAACGGTTTGCATTGGTTAAACATATAGATTGGATATAACTTGATTTTGCAGTTGTGTACTTTTTTGTGAAACTTAGGTGCGATTCACCAAAATAATGACAACTAAGAAGCATGATTGCTCACAACAAAGTGTCATTTCTTCCTTTCGAAATAGTACTACTGTAGGAATAAATATTTTTGTTCATTGGATAAATTGGTTAATAAAGTAGCCGGCGTATGTAGGAATAAGTGTGTTGCTCGTTTGACAAAGTGGTTAATAGTAGTAAGTAGTAAAGGTATAAGAATAAGTATATTTGCTCGGTGTGATAAAGTGGCTAATACAGTAGCTAATATATAACGTATGCAATAAATGCATTGGAATAAGTGTGTTGCCCGTGTGATAAAACACGCTAATAAAGTAGCTGGTGCATAACTATTATCTAAAATCTTACAATTTTAAGACTGAGTGCGTCATGCCTACTGTAATGTTTTTAAATTTAGAATACACACACCTGATATGATATGCCTCGAATCTTTGACTTACTAGTTTAAGAGCGAGTGACTTATTAATTGAGTTACACTTTATTGTCGTATATCATAAATATTGTAGGAGTTCAAAATTTTCATAAATACTAAAATGTTTTTATGTTTCTAGATTTTATCACATATTACTCGTATATTGGGAATTTTGACGTATAGAAAAGTTTCTCAACCGCGTGCGCTACTCTTGATTTGAGTCTTTTGTTTTATCGACAAAAAATTTCATAGATAATTTATTTTAATAAGCACTAGGATTAAAATGTAATTCAGAAACCGAAATGAGCTGTAAATTTCAATGAAAAATAAATATTATTCCTTTACATTTGAATTGTTCCACAAAATGACTAGACGTATTTATTGGATTATATTAAATGAGGGCAAAAATAATAATGATGATATCCTTTTATGGAACTGTACACTTAATTTCTTAATAGCGATTCATTTTGAAATAAATGGGAATTAATTTAATCTGTACGAAAATTATCCTATAGGCCCACTCATTAATTTGTTAATTATACTGCGTGATTTTAGTAAGATTGTCATTTTTTTATTTTAAATAGTAAAATAAGTTTTTGTTTGAGATTAAATTAGTATTCAAGAATAATTTAATTTATAATATAAAATCATCGTAGCCATAGAACTCATGGACGACCAACTAAATTTTGTTTTTATTTTCTTACATCACTATCTTACACCTCACCTTATTGCATTTGATGACATCTCTTACTAACCCCATATAAAAATTTCATACTCTGTTTAGAAGCCTACGAATTTATAATAAATACTAGTATGAAATTTTAATATTGATATTCATTATAAAGTCAACTCGTAATTCAAAACTACTACTAGTATTTACTATATTCATGCCAAAACTAGCCTAACTCAAAGTAATTACTTGAGTAATTACTCGTTCCATCCATGAGAAATAGTCTTGTTTTGAAATTTTGGGATGTCTACAAAAATAATTTCATTTTTAAAAATAGAAAGGATCTGTCTCATATTTTTACCATTTTTTCTCCCTTCTTTTATACTCTACTTATTCTTTCTCCTTATCTCTCTTACTTTACAAATTTCTCATTAAAACTTGTGTCATCCACAAATAAAACTATTTTTATAGACAGATACCCCTATGAAAACTCAAAAAAAATGTCTCTCTCTCATCTCACGTGAACAACCCATCTAAATACCTAATTTCATATTATTGGAATGATATTTCAAACTTGCATGTTGGTCAAATTTAACTTCTAGGAAAATATATTTTTCACAAAAATAAATATAAGCTTCTAAAAATAGTATACCGTACAACTAGAGTTTTGCGTAGAAATGTGCAGAGATTCTTGTAAGTTTTTATAATATTTCTAAAGCTAATTTTACGTTTAATATTACAACTGTAATATTTATACTGTACTATACTATATATTAACAACAGACAAGAATCAAGGGATATGTTTGTATGGTCTCATTTTTACAATTCAATTGAAAAGTCAATGATTATACAAGTCAAATGGTTTATTATTTATGGATGTAATTATTATAATGATGACATATGGATGCCAAACACTAAGTACAGTTTGGCAATGACTTATGAAAGATTTAAACAAATAGAGCTCCAGATTGTTGGTAGGATATTGTTAAATATGAAAAGTATAATAGGACGAATTAAATTCCATTATCAAAATTGTTGACAAAAAAATAATTGTGTCCCAATCACGCCTTTGCTAGTGGAGAAATAGTACTATGTTTTAGATGTTGCGGCGACCTAGTTCATAGAATGATAGATCTCATAATTTTAAAATCTAATTATAATAATGGTCTAAATTCAGTGATTATTAGGAAACATGGCTAAAATTTTGAAAAGAAAACTCGTGTAGTCATCTGTGAGCAACAAGTATCGATGTATTATACTCACACATTAGACATGTTTGTTCATAATTTCCGCATATATTCATAAATCATAAGGTTTCTTTGTAGGGAGTAGTACTAATTTTTAAAGTTCACACCATATAAGTTAACAACTTTCATAAAAGTTTGAGCTATTTTATAATATTTCTTAAACTTCTTTACGATTTTTTTGTAATTTTGAAAGTTTGTCATTTCAGAATTGGCTCCAAAATTATGACTATGTACGTTAACCCCTAAATTTAAAAGAGTTTAATTTTTTATTCTTAACTTTTGTATAGAACTCGTCAATATTTTTAACTTTAAGAGTATCTAGTGGAAGTTCGGTTTTATTTTTAGTACTAACCACTATTAAAAAGTAACTTAGTGTGAGACGGTTCTGCATTAAACCAAAATTATATTTAAAATTTATACTTTTGTATGACCGTTTGTTAACGTTGATAGTTTTATTAGGATTTTAAACCATTTTGAAAATTCCAGTTAGGATGTTAATTGTTAACTTGTTATGGTAGCCTATATACTTGGGCCCCCAAATCTTTAATAATGAGATTATATTGGGCTAGTATTTTTAATCCATAAAACTTCAACCCCTAAATACGCCTTTTGACTTATTCTAGACTGAATTATTCATAATAAAACCCAAAATCAAGATGAATTGATGTTTTATGTATATCAATTCACATATACAAATACTATACTAGTATATATTACTGTATATGAAGATATTATTTTTTTCCACTACGAAATATTGCCTTATCTCAAAAAGGGCCCCTCCATTTTGAAACCCACTAAATGATGGTGCACTAACAACAATGTGTGTTCCAAATTTTACATTCAAATTTTTCTTTAATTTGAAATTAAGTGGAGCCTCTTTCTTTTGTATATTTAATCTTTGTCGAGAGAATCATTCAACTACATTTTTCATTTTATATATGTTAAATGCATTGACGAAGCAATTAAAAATACACAATTAGATATTAACATTAGAAAAAAACTTAGCCGACGTGGACTAAGATGATAGGATCAATCCCACTTAACTAGATCCCCACCAGTACACAGAGAGATAACAATTAATCAAAATTCTTGATGGATCAAAACATCAACTTTCAAAAACCAAAACCAACAATGATCAATCCATGTTGTTGCAAACATAATTCCTCAATTAAAATAAAAAATAGATAGTGAAGTACTATTTTCTCCATGCAAAAATCTTAGAAATCCCACTAATTTTGTGCCTCTTTGCCCTGTGCTCTCTCTCTCCATCTCTCTTCCTCTTCCACACCTTCCTACTGAAGAAGCCCAGCACCGAAGACCTCTCCGACGTCGTTTCGACCGATGACGCCGTCGAGGAGACCGCTGTCTCCTCCTGTCTGGACCCACTTAGATAAGGCAGAATCATGATGTTCCTCTCAACAACATGGCTCAATGCAACTAATTCATATGCATCATATAAAGGGCTCCCACAATCCCAAATCTTCATCGATTTTCCATCATCTTCTTCTTCTTGATTTGCATTCATCTTTTCAGCAAATCTCATTTGCTTTTACAAATCAAATTTATGTGTATGTATGTATATATATAATCTTTTTTTCTCACTCTAATTTGAATATTTTTGCGCTGGCTAACAAATTATTGGACAATTAGTGAGTCTATAATCGTTGCATTTAATAACAAAAGGGATAAAATTTGTGGGACAAGAGCAAGTGACAGATCGGATGTGTTTAATAATACTATTTGTTTTTGGTGTTTTGTCATAAAACATGTGAGTGTGAGTGGTGATGAAAATGTGAGGCCTTTAACAAACTTGTATGATTTTTGTGGTAATATATTGTTTATTTTTAAATTAAAAAAAATTAAGGTTCACATAATTAGTTCGATAATTTAATCAGACTGCTTAAAATAATGTGTGGCAACATAAAGAAAGATTGTTAGATCAACTGCATCAATTTGGTCCGCAATCAATAGATTCCTTTGTTCGATAGCGACTTATTTCAATCTCGTGTTTCATTCCACAAATACAAGCCACGTGTTTATGATGGTCGCGTTAACGTTCAATTGAGTTTAGATTGGATCAAGCTGCCACATGCTATGTAAATACTATATATACTCAACGTCAAGCAACCTGGTCGGAACGACCAGATGTTTTGGGCCGGGCCTATAGTTTTTGAACGGGTTATTTTGGTTTATATACACTCATTTTCGACATCTACCTTCACATTTTCTGGGCCAGGCCAGATAAGCCCAAACTCGAGCCCGAACCTTAATTAGATTGAAAATTAAAGTGATTTCTTGATATTTAAAGTTATGACTTAGGTTGCAGGAGAAACGTCTTATCAATTTAGTTGCATTTTATCCTCGATATTAAAGTGAATTCTAAAGCAGAAGATTTTGTACTACGACTGTTGATTTTATACAGTTGAACTGATAAATATTCTTAATAAGATTTATGCTACACAAAAACAAAAAAACAGCATATTATCCCCCCAACGAATCATCAATCCAACAGACTAAAACGCAGTGCTGAAGTAGCTCCTGACGGCGTTCACGGACAGGATCTGCAACACGGTGTCGTTCGTGGGGCCCACGCAGCGCGGCGTCTTGAACTGGCTGACGGCGGCCCCGAGCCCCACGTAGTGGTCCAGTATCTTGTGGAAGGTCCCCTTCCTCACGATCCGGAGCTCCAGCGCCCCGATGGCTCGGACCTTGCGCGAGCTCATGTACCCCGCGTCCACGAAGGATCTGTCGAGGCAGTTGCAGCACTCCTGGAGGAGCTCGTCCTGGGGGTCCCCGCTGATCTCCCAGAAGATGACGTAGTGCCCGGGATCCGTCGAGAGATCCACGCGGCTGGTGAAGTCCACAACCTCGAGCTTCTCCCCCGCCAGCAGCTCGGCCGCTGCTTCCACCGCGAGCTGCAGATCCTTCTCAGTGTTCTTGTCGATGTTGATGGTAAGGAGGAGATTCCTCCTGCAGATGAACTGGAGCTCCGGAGTCGAGTTGTGGAAACCTTTAACCTTCACCACATCGCCTAACCTGTAACGGTACAACCCTGCAACGACACACGAGCATGAGAATGAGGATCGAGCATCGTTCCAACAGATCACACTTTTCTTGATTTCATCTCATCACAGCATTCTGCAATTCAATCCCTTCTCAAATGCAACGAACATGAAAAGATCGAACGAAGATAGGGTTCTCGTGCAATCATCTGTAGCAAAAAGGCCAACATATATAGTAATATCTATCCTATGTCAGGCTAGCCAGAAAACAGAAGGCGTATAAGTTCAAACAACGTATAAAGACTTCAACCATCGAGGTAGAAACGTGTTCAGACCTCGACTAGAGACAGTCAACAACTGCACATCACAACTTTTTCTCTCCATTAGTTCAAAAAAGGGCACCTACCAATACCATGAACATTGTTTATTCACAGCATGCTCCATGGATAAAGCATGGCAATATTACATTTCAATATAAATACAATAAAAGCGGTCTCGATTTGTAAACACGAGCAGAAGACGAAGAAACTGAAGCAAGATGCACGGTTTGAGGAAACAGCTTAAATATGTTTTTATTGTCAGATAACAAAATAATCAACAGATGCAGCAGAAAGCATATTCAACAATTTTAAAAAGAAGTGTTTTTGTTTTCCCCCAATAATTATGGCTAAAGTAATAAATGGATTAAAAAAATACTGACACACTTTCGATGTTTTGTCTCGTATTAAACAAGAAGCATGTGCAGTGTGAGACAGTTCTATGAAACAAAGTATTGTTTCTGAGGCCTCTCTCATCCAGCTGGTTTTATCATGTGAACCATTTAATATATAATCAGATTAATTCAATGATAACAAATAAATAATTAAGAAACACACAAGACGATAGAGTTGAGGATGCAACAAAACCAGCAGAAATGTTTAAGATGACGCCTCGTTATCCAACAACCACATGGCAAGACTGAAGACAGTTTTTTTGGAGTTTGAAAATTACCAATTTTTATTGAAACTTGAAATGTAGCATCAAGAAGGGTCAAAGAGCTTGATTAGTGCCTAACTATTAGCAAGCATACGCATAATACGATGATATGGTACGAGAAGTAAGCACGGTTTCAAGATTTGAATAGCATAATAATTTGAATGAATGTGTGTGAGTGTGTACCTGCAAAATTGGTGACTAAGATCTCGTACTCCTCGCCTATCTTGACATCGGTGAGCCCTACTGGTTTCGCCTCTTGCCCTTGGCGGTTTAGATCCTCTCTCAAAGGGATGAATTCGAAGTAGCCAATATTAGGAAGCACAGCGAACGTGGCCATCTCTGGGGTGAGCTTGGGGTTGACGTTCGCTCCGATCCATCCCTCTGAAGCTCCGTAATCTGCACTTAACAAAGGTAGCTCGCCAGCATAATGCCTCATTTTTTTCAGATACGGCTCCATAGATCCGGTCATGATCCCGTATATGTACTTGGTGTTCGGAAATAGTTCTTGGATTAGGCCGTACCAGTTGCTTAGCCCCGAGATCTTTCTATAAATGGTATCCGCCAGTTGAGGGTTCGGCACAAGTAGCTTTGACATAGCTGTTCGGATCACTGGGACTGTAATCCGGCTGCTCAAGGTCCCTTCACGGATATCAGTGACAAGTTCTTCCCAGACTAGTTCGAAGGTCCGGAAGGCGTGGACTATGCTATGCGCAAACGTGGATGAGACGACCTGAACATCGTCTCTGAAAATCAGTCCGCATAGGAGATGACAGTACAACGACTGATGGAAATCTGGTCCAAAGATCACTTCATCAGGGCTGCAGCATGGGGTCTGCATTGCACTCATCGTTTTCTTGAACTGTGCATTGCGGTAGACATTGGTTGTGGCTGTTCCAGCAGCTAGCCCGCCTTTCGTCTTGAACTGCTTGCTGCTATAGATGAACTGCAACGCTTTCCCATTCCCAATTGGATACTCCCTACACAAATAAATTGTTACCACACCAATACCATAGCTAGTCAACGGGGCGAAGATCCAAGTGTGTACATACATAACTACAACAGTAAATATCTCAACACAATCTCAAAAGCAAGCTGTCTTCAACAACAATAACCATGAATTCATCAAAGCAGAAAATTCAAAGAAAGGGGATCAATGAAAGGGAAATAACTGGCAAAGGACAGCAAAACTGACAGTTATATAATTAGAGGATAATCAATTTTCCATATTGTGACAAGGCAAGCTTAACCTTTAGTCCTTTACATCACCAAAAAAAAACAAACAAGAAACACCATTGTGCACATAGCCACACCATTAGTTTTTGTTACCTATTCCTATATGCAAACGACGTCTTGTATATCTGCATCGTGCTCTCCATCAATTCATCATTGAAAGGCACAAACTTAGGCTTCCCTTGAGTGGTACCCGAACTGCAACAAAACTAAAAGTAAGAAATTTCACTAACATACTGTCAAAGTGAGTGAAAGCTCCACCTCAAGGAGATGGTGGTTATCGGCTTCCCGGTGAGGCAGCAGGGGCTGTTGCCGTCCGCAATCCGCTGAATGTAAGGCTCCAAGTCACAGTGGGAGACAATGGGAACACAGTTCTTGAAGCTATCAGGATCAGTTCTGCCATTGAGACCCCATCTCTGCAAATACTCTGTTCCACTATTTTCTTCCAAGATTTTCCGCAGAGTCTCTCTCTG
Source organism: Salvia hispanica (assembly GCF_029641045.1). Classification (NCBI taxonomy): domain Eukaryota; kingdom Viridiplantae; phylum Streptophyta; class Magnoliopsida; order Lamiales; family Lamiaceae; genus Salvia; species Salvia hispanica. The sequence goes on along the minus strand of NC_142695.1, from coordinate 50,124,853 downwards.
AACTGTCCCTGCATCCCTCGACAACGACTCGAACTCATTTATCACTGCTTCTGCATCAAATCTCTCCTCCATTTTCTCCAGCATCTTCACAAATTGAATCAAGAAAGCTGCAAACTTTCAGCAGAAATCACAATCTAAGAAGCAGTATACTTGAAAGAGAATACGCTATACACTTATATAGGTCTAAATCTACAATGAAACTACCTACATAATAAATGAGGCTATACTACATTCAGTGAAAAAATACACATGGTCAATCATTGAGTAGTACAAGATATTTATAACTTTATTAGGCGGAAAGCTGTTAATGTTTCGATGCAGGTCAACTCAAAGAGGGAAAATAAACACATAAGAAATTAAAGCGCAACAAAAAAGCTAGTAATTGATAGTAGTAAATTCTAGCTAAGAAACTCCCTAATTACATATGGTAAAAAGAAGAATAAAACTAACAGTTTACTTCTCCAGATAAATAAAAATCAGATTCAAAGATTTATAAAACCAAGTCCCAAGCTAGTGAGCGAAAATCAGGGGAAGTTTCGCAGTCACATTTAATGCATGAAAAAGACACGCAATTTGCACTAAAAATCGAAAGGGAGAAAGAAATCAAAGAAAAAATCGAAACTTGATTCATTCATCACGCAATATCACAGACACGAGAAATCCCATTTGCCCTCAATCACAAGTCGAATAAAGTAAACTTCCACAAAAGAGATATAGAGCTCCACAAACTCTAGAAAATGACTGCCACCGAGAAAAAAAAAAATCATGATTTCCACCAAAGATATAGCAAAAAATTCCAGTATCTCGCCGGAGAAGCAAAACCCACCTAGTAAAAGGAAATCCGACCGACCATAATTCACAGAGAGAGAAGCAGGGAGAAAAGGGAAGCGGGTGTTTCGATGGAATAACGGTTTAGATGAGGGTGGTAAAGGCCAAAGGGGGGTTATGTTTGAGTTGATTGTTTTTGGGGGAGGTGAGACTTAACTGGAGGAGAGTGTCAAGACTCAAGAGAGAGAAATGGGTATTTTTTATAGGTGAAAAAGATTGGATTTTTATGGGAGAGAGGGAGGGAATTCGGCAGTTGGAAAAATGAGGCAACAACAACAATGGGAGTATCAATTGGGTGTCTATCTAATGGAAGAATCTTTTTCATAGCACCAAGAAACAAAGAAATTGGTCACATCACATCACATTTGATTGTTCTACTCACTATGGACTAAGTTGGATGAAGTATGCGTGGAATTTTAATAAAAATACATTCTTTTAAAATTACAATTTTCTAGTAGTGAAAAAAGAAAAATAAATGTATTACTACTAGAGATCATGAGCCATACGATTGGCTACAACACTGCGTGTGGCACGTTTGTGAAATGGGAGGTGCAATAAATTGCACATAATGTTGATTTCTCGGCGTAATGAAAGGAATCTATAATCAAAATCATTCTATTTTGAGGTCTTTTAATCTTACAAATCATCGACTATCTAATTTCTAGTATTCTCCATTGGATTCTTGTAAATTCTAGCAGAACACAAGGAATTTTATTGACAAAGTTTATTCTATGTGTGACATGATGTAATATTACTCTCGCCTTTTAGTTTTAGTTACAGTATATCTTCCAACAGCATACACAAAAGATAAATATTAAAAATGGTGTTGTAATTGTATATTTTAAAAGTCATGTGAAAATATAAAAAAAAATATAGATTCGGATTGACATTGATTATTTCCGAGGATTTACGATTTTTTGAATCTCGGAGCAAATTATTTTGACACCTTTTCTATTATATTCTCGTTTATTTAATATATGAAATAAAATCTCATTTGATTTTAGAGATTACTATTAAGTAAAGAAAACGGAGTATTATTTTCGGACCAACACTATCAGCCGTCATTTGCAAGTAAATTTACAAACGTTAGATTCTTTAAACTACTATAATCTTACTATACCTCAAAATACTATTTATATAAGTAGACTTGCATCGTCGGGTAAATATAGGGGCCACATGAATGATGTTGAAGTTTTATGAATGATGTCACATATTAAAATCTAAATTGATTTTTCTTGTAAGTAGAAACAAATCCAAGGTTGTGTTGTATCAGTAAATATAGGCCAATAGACATCCAAATCCATATACATAAGGTTGTGGCAAATTTACTATTTTTTCTTAAAGTTAGATGATAAGTTATTTCGAACCATCTTCTCTCTATATATAATCGCATTTAATTATGTATTTATGAAAATATAGCTGATTTAAATGTGAAAAATAGAGGTATAAAGTATAATTGCCTAATTGGCTCATGAGGGCTTGTTTAGAAATATAATAAAGTATCAGGGTCAAGCAGAAAAATAGGTCGTGTTAGTGGGTCAATTTGCAACTTGCATTAATTATGGGTTGTTTCTAGCTTGTTATAACGTTGTTTGACTTCACAACATTAAATTCATTTTAATAGTTCATTGAAATTGCACGCAATTCAATAATTTTCCATGCCAAATTCAGTAATTACAGAAAAAAGGAGTAATAGGCTAAAGGGGGCTCATTTTAACACTCTCCTATATAAATACTCCTATATGTAATCACATTTAAATGTGAAAAGTGGAGGCTTAATCGGCGGCCCTGAGGGCCTGGTTTGGAAATATAGTTAAGCAATGGGGTCAAGCAACAAAATAGATCGTCAAATTATTATTATATCATTTTTTAAGAAAATAAATTTATTTATTATTTTTAAATTTTTAATGTGAACCAAAATGTACTTTAGTACTAGATACTTTTAGACCACAAAATAAATAGATTGTTTTAAGGAGGTTATTAATTATTGATGGGATTATGGTCCCCAAACTTTTAACAGCGAAAATAGAAACAATTTTTTATGAGACATTTAATTGCATATGAAATAAAGATGGACAAATGAGGTGGTCCAATATATTATCAATTTATCAATGATATGTCTATTAGTTAAAGCTGCATCCAATTATATTTATTTGTCATATTTCCATTTTAAATTTTATTTCGAGTTTGCATGACGATTGCCGACACGTATTGCTCGTCATAAATAATAAATTTAAACAAAATATGTTATATTTAAATGAATAATAATTAGTGGCAGTTTATGAATAACATAAATGAAACTTTGAAATGAAAAACAACAATTCCCCAATTTTCCATATTCATTTATTCTAAAATAAGTGTATACGTATGTGTGACATGGGTCTATTTGAGTTATAATTGTAACCGTATATTTGGTGAGAAAATAATGCAAGTTTTCGAATATTATTATATACCCTTTACAAATTCACTTTTTGCTTGATAAAATTTAGGTCTATTAGCATTGAATAGTAGAAACTAGGAAGACAAATAATTAGTCAGTAAAATTGGAAAACCCAGTTTCTTACGAAGTACTACTACTTCGGAAGAGCTATAAAAATAAGAATAATATGGAAATAGTAATAAATAATGTAATTTTTCGGATGACCAATAATGCAGATCATCAATTGTGACCACATTAATTACATCCGTGTTTTCTAATTTCTAACATTTAGTGAATTGGCATATTTTTAATACTACCTTTTATCGTACATCTCATAAATTTTTACTAAGATCATTACACTTAAAAATTACATAAAAAAAAGTCAAAGTTACTATATAATTAATTTCTTATACATATTTGAGAATTTGATGACCCACTCATAATCTATACTCTTATTGAATTACAAGGAGTGCGTTATATTGCCAACTATATAAGTTGTTAACTCTGCTGACTCATCAATACAGTATATTAAAATGTCAACACGGTGACATCAAAATGTCAACACATAATATCAACACATTATATTGAAGTTCAACAAAATTATATGTTGACATTTTCATGTCATCGTGTTGATATTTTTAATACACTGCATTGAGGAGTTAGCAAGTTAACAACTTAAGAATTTTGCAATTAATCACACCCATAAATTACAATACAGCCAACAATGCTCACGAATCATGGAAGAAACTTAAATTTCTACATCTGCTATATTTATTTTGTCCCCACGAACTTATTGAACCTATTATAAGTATTATATTTGTGAGACCTCATTTTTTTTCCCTTTTTTTGTGAATATTGATAGAAAACGCCATTTATTGCGAAAATCAAGTGGATGGTCTCAACTCCCCAAACAATGAATAGAAACTTGTCTATTTTAAATTATGATATATTCTAGACTACACAACATCAAATGAGCTATCAAACATGCATAAATTATGAGAAAATTATTTCAATGATTCATTAACAAAACACCACGCTTCACACATACATACACTAAAGCGCCCGCGCACACATTATATATACTCCATATATAAAGTCCAAAAACATATTAATAAATTATATGGTAGATTTGATCTATATTACCCTAATTCCTAACTCAATAGACAACAGGAGTGATTGTCCATCTCAGCAAGGAAAAAAATATATACTCCCTCCGTCCAAAGATAAGCGAAACATTTTTTTTGGCACATGATTTAAGGAATTGATATTTAAATAGTTAAATAGAGAAAAGAAAGTATAAGAGAGAGAAAAGTAGAGAAATAACGAGAGAATAAAGTATTACTACTAAGAAAGATGATTTTTTGCTACAAAGGAAAATGACTCACTTATAGTGGGACATCATAAAAAGGAATATGACTCGCTTATCTTAGGAAGTAGGGATTACAAATTTAGGCTTTTCTTTATTCAAAAACACCACACATCACATGCATACGTATACATTGGGCAACATAGTAATTAAGACTGACCAACACTACTACATGCATGGAATTTAGTTGGACCTAGTCATTTATAGAGTACAAAAATAAATTAGACTAATTATGATGTAGTTTTAATTATAATCATATTTACTTGTCCAAGAAAATAATATTTACAAGAGTGAAGGAGTACAACTTAAGGATCTAGGATCTATGTGTGACATTTCAAACGCCATGTGTACATGAATTTCAAAAATAGGGATCTACATAAAGATACTTATAATCACATTTCATGTGCTTTTTTACTATTTCAGGTCTTTTGTCCATTTCTTTTTACCATTATGCAACTCGAGGGCATTTCAATCTTTTTTTCATTGAGGTATGATTAAAGGGATGGAAAAATTGCATAAAAAATCCAAAATAGTAAAATAAATATCTTAAATGTTATCATATCTTATATAGATCTCTGTAGTGATATTTTTATTTACATTAACTAAAAACTGCTAAGGCAATAGTAATTATTAGTATTTTAATATTGGAATAATTTGGTAGCACTAAAAAGGTCAGTAACCTTACAAGCGACAATAATGTAAATACATACTCATATATTAAGCTTTCGAATCGCCAACTCGTAGCCCAACTATAACTAATATAGAATTCTAGTTGTTCAACATTTGTGTGAGAGATAAAACAAAAGCATCACTTTTATAATAAGTACATCTAGCATGATCTTTCATAATCAGATATGTTGCCTTATATATGATCTAGTAACTGAAAATTCAATCGTACAAAGTATAATTAATTAACTACCTAGTAAGCTATATTAAGTTGGAATTTTTGTTTGAAAATAAGCGCACATGTAATTGTGATTATAAACGAGATAAATTCATAAATTGTTTATCCAAATTTGACAAGATGTATATCTGTATATGAGGCGATGTTAAATTAGAGGTTTCACTATTAATTTCGTACACAACTCAAGATGAGAGAAATGTTATTTGTAACCCATATAACTAGGCAAAACCAGGGTAATAAGAGTGTGAAAGGTTGATTAAATTTCTTGCAAGGTCAATAGTTGGATTATCGTGATCATCAACAAATTGATTAACTTTCTTGCAAGGTCCATACATTCCACGCATATCCGATAATGTGGATGGACTCAAAGATATGGGCAAGGATCCCTTGTTGTGCACACTGGGATGTACCAAAATATACACATACAATAAATTATTTTATAATAAAATAAATTAATATTTTAATATTATAAATCCACAGCATTTCCTATTGTGCTATCGGCCACAACGTTCCCTATTGTGTTATCAGCAACAGCGGAGGATCTAAATCCAAAAAATATAATGTTCAATTATTAAAGAATAAATTATAGTAACTGGTTTTTAAAAATGATTATAAAAAAAAGTATTGGCCAAAAAGAGTATACATAGTAAATTTATTTCATTATTATACTTGTCCTTTCATCGTACCTATAACTCAATAAAAAAGTGTCTTACCACTATCTATTCAAGAACTAGTAAAATTAAATGCTACTACAACCTAGTTCCGACATGAGTAATAGTAAATAATTCACAAAAATAAGCTTTTACAAAATAGACTATACAAATCATAAAATTTTATCGTGTACGTCTGAAAAATATTGTGTACATGTTTAATTGTAATTTATCTTCGTAAAGTGAAAATCTAATATCGATAATATTCGATTGAGATGATATATTAAATTATTAATGCAAATTAATTAAAATAGATCCAATATTTACATTTTACACATTGAACATAAATTTATAGCAAGATGGCGTTGGACGTGATTGGAAATATCAGAATCAACCATCCGAGATATTTAATACTTTCATACATAAATATACTTAGTTTTATTAGTGTAAGCAACTTGTATTTTTTTTTAAATTAAATATGACTAATAATATATGGCCTAACCTAAGTCTAACCACGGGATCTTTTATTAACCACCCCTTTTCTATTATTCAGTGTGTGACAAGCGTGAAACTATTAAAATTATCTTTTACTTTTTTCGTAATTGTATATACAAAAACACAAAAATACATACACTATTTATACATTGGATTAACTGGTTAGTACGTTCACTTATGTATTTCAAAATGCACGTTAGAAGTTAAATATAAATTATACAAACTGACATTGCATGCATAGCTACGGGCTTTGGTCCCTATCAATAATTTAAAATACAAAATAGACTTGTGTGGGATTAAAATTTAGCAATTTGCAAACCTAACCTCTTGGGCCATTGGGCAATAATTAATTCAAAAAACTAAACATGAGACAAGCATGAAGTTATATTATTTAAGCATGATAATCCATTGCATTAATTTTCTGATTTTCACACTATGTTTTCTAATGGAAGTGTCGTCATAAAATCCAATGCAAATTTCGATAATTTCTTGAATATTTTAATCTTATGGAGTATATTTCACTTTCTTGATGTACGTGTACTTAGTATAAATAATCAATGTTATTGAAAATAATCTAGTAAATCTAACAAGAGTATGAATCAATGAGAATGTAGTTAAGTATACATATATTTGTAAATAACTATATATAGACATTCCTTTTATTTAGAACACAAATGTCATCACACAATAAAAAAAATTGATACATATGTTAAAACAAAAAATATTTTTCTTGAAAAATTAAACACTGAGTCTAAAGGATAAATTGTTGTACTCATAGTTAAACTAACAACACTCATATATAATTAAATTTAAATAAATTTTGGCCTCTCGGGGATTAAGACTTTGGTGCTGCAATCATCTAATAATAGGAGATGCATCATTATATATATATTTACCCCTCTGTTAGCGAATAGAGTTCCATTTTCTTCTTTATTTGTCCACGAATAAGAGTTCCGATTCATTTATACTATAAATAGTAATAAGTCTCACATTTTACTAACTGTCCCACTCACATTTCATTTAAAACTAATAAATACTCCCTCCGTCCCCTATTAGGAGTCACTCTTTGACCGAGCACGGGTTTTAAGAAATGTAAAGAAAAGTTGGTTGAAAAAGTTAGTGGAATGTGGGATCCATTTTTTTATATTGGTTTTATAATAAAATGTGAGTGAATTGAGTTAGTGGAATGTGGGACCTACTTACTATTTATGGTAAAAATGAAATGTGACTCTTAACTGGGGACGGACCGAAATGGAAAAGTGTGACTCTTAATGGAGGACGGAGGGAGAATAAGTGAAGCCCATGTACCACTAACTTTTTTTCCACACTTTTCTTAACATTTCTTGGAACCCATACCGAAAAGAAATATGACAATTATTCGCGGACGAATGGGAGTATCCTAGTGATCATACCAGGATTAAAACTAGTAGTACTAGTAATTTTTATTCTTATTTTAAATTTTAGTGTTGTTTAAAAATAATGTTGAAAATAAACTAAGGTGGTGTCCTAGATAAAATAATATCAAAATATAATCTAAGATCGAGTTGTTAGATTATTTTAGTCATACGGGGTTAGCTACGACTACGTACTTATCCCATGATTATCCATCTAGGATTGAGTTGTGAGATTGAATCTCATAAACTAAATACACTATATATTTAATCCGAAGCACAATTTTATAAATCGAACACCCGTTGAAAATAAATTTGGACGGAGATTTCAATATAAATTGAAATTAGCACCGGCCATTTATTGGCTACCAAATATAAACGAAACCACCTAAAAAAATACTTCTACAAAAGAATTCGAAATAAATTAGTGGCGAATGATGCGACGCTTATTCACATTTTCCCCTATTTTATTCTTCGTCTACCCTTTTGGAATTAATTATATTGCGACGCAGTTTTGGTCTTCAAAATTAACCAAAGTTAGTTGGAATATTACACCAAAGAAATTTAGTATGTGACCAAAAGGGAAGAACAATAAAAATAAAAATGTTCACGTTTTAAACTTTATTCCTGTATCAAATAGGAAGATTAAGTAACCCCCAAATACATCTTTATCAAATGATTGAAATCAAGTATGCCACCAAAAGGTAAGAAAAAGTAAAATAAATAAAAATATTCACTTTTAAAACTTAATTCCTGTATCAAATAATTGGATTCATGCAATAACTTTTGTACACATAAATCAAATTGTAATCTTATTTTCTTTTATAGAGCATTCGAAAAATGACAAGGCAACAGTCCTCCATATTACTAAAAGAAAAGCACTTTATAGTCGGTGGCTACATATTTAATTATTTTCAAATCGAATCTGTCACATTTTTATTTGTATTTGATATAATTTTATTTCGTTATGTAATTTACTAGTTTATAATTATGCACAATTTAAATTTTACATGGAGCAATAAACTTCAACTCATATTTAACTACAGCAAATGTTTAATTTGTCAGTAGTTTATATGCACAAATAAGAATGAAAAAAAAGCCAAATAAATTTTGAAATTTTATTTGTCCTCTGCAAATTTGTATCCATATTCGTTGTACCTAGAATAATAGTACAACAATAATTTGAACAAATAAAGGAATATTTTGTCAATTAAAACCAAAAAACGCATTGTCACTATTCGTAATTCATGGAGATCACATGTTTATTTTTATGCCAATTACGATTTACTATTCAAAATAAATTGTCTAAATAATTAAAAGTCACAATCAGTTCGGTTATAATGATTTTATTTTTACAGTGTGTGTGTAAAAACTGTTTCTAAATTAGTGAGTGAGTACTCCACTAGATAGAATCAAAGGATAATGAACTTGCATTTTTGGTTTGTTTTAATACAGAAATTGAATAGTTTAAGGGTGGAATACAAATTAGATCAACAATTGTGTTTTAGATGTTGCGACGACCTAGTTTACAGAATTATAGAACTCATAATTTTAAAAGTTAATTGTAATTTATGGTCTAAATTCTGTGAATATTTGAAAAAATAGCCCAAAATGTAAAAATGACATGGACTTTATACAAATAAGAAAATGTCACATTTCGTGAAAGTTGTAAAATGGCTCCAACTTTGAAAGAAAACTCATTTACTTTTGGCATTGACTAGTGAGAGTTTTGATATAAATCATACTAGACGGACCCAGAAAATTTAAATCGTGGAGTCAAAAAATAATTAATAAATATAATAAAATATTTATATGATTATTATATATTATATTAGTAAAATTTAAATATTGCATTATTTTTTGTTTGGCAACTTAAATAATAAGTGTGAGTAGCATATTTTTAAAAATAGAAAAAACACATAAAAAACTTTATAAAATTTAGTTGTTTAGACTGCTAATTTTTTTTTAATGTTTCTTCTAAATATGCTTTTGCTAACTGTTTAAGTTTTACTATTTAGTTTTATTTGTAATTTATTTGCAACTACAAATAAAAATTAAACTTAAAATCAAATCAAATCAAATTAATAATCATACTAGCTTAGTAGTAATTGACAAAATTTAAAATATTTTACACGAAATTACTTGGACTGTATTACTCAAGTTTAAACTTAAACAAAGAAATAAAATTACGCCGCATTAATCAATATTAAAATAAAAGTAGTACTACCTAGTTTTACTAGAACAAATTTCGAGCACTGCGCCGCTCTTCTTCTCCATTATCGTCTCTTCTTTTTCAAAATTTTCAAGAAACTTATTCTCTTTAGTGAAATTATTTAACCTCCCCTAGTCTCTATTCTTCTATTCTCTTCTTCTTCTCTCTTCCATGTCATCGAAGCAGCCATAGCGTGGGGTCGGAGCCAGAGCAGCCTTGGGTTGACGGCTAATTCTGGAAGGTTCTCGGAGGTCGGTGGGGTCGGCCGACCCCACCTGGATCCGTCATTGCATACTAGTATTTACCCATATATGTTTGCATGAGTTCATGATTTTCGGATATGTTTAGAAGTTTCTTTTGAAATTTTTAAAGATTGTACTCCTACGATTCTAACAACTCTAAGAACATCTTCAACCGTACTCCATAAATGAGTTTTGATGTAGAAATCTTCTCCAACCATATACCAAATTCAAATCCATTTTTAGTGTTTTTTTTGAAACAACACAAAATATGGTGTTACTCGGAGCGGATCTCCTAATCCACATTCCCTACTCCAACTCTAATACACACTCACAACTTAATAAAATAATACTACCACCACTTGACCATCACTTATATATTATAATATTATTTTATTAAGTTGTGAGAGTGTGTATTAGGGTTGGAGTAGGGAATGTGGATTAGGAGATCCGCTCCGGGTGTTACTGTGATAGGTCCTTGACCTATCAAGCCTGAGCACCACGATTTGAACGAACAAATATAGAAAAAGATAAACCCTAGTTGAGGTGCTAGGGGTGGCGTGGCGTTCACGCCGAGAATGAGAATAACGTTTAGTTTATTTCTCAATGCTTTGATGCTAAACAATCTCCTATATTTATAGGAGAAAATACTTGAAATAAGATTACATGAATAATTGATGAAATAATAAAAGATATGGAATATCTTAAATTGATATGCTAATCAATCTATCTTCCCTCCTATGCGGCTGATTTAGTATCTAGGTTTTGCTTCCTTGATGGGTTGGGCTTGAGAAGACTTCGGGCTGCCGCTGCGAGGGACGGCATAGAGCTGTGGTTGGCTGCACGCTGATGGCTTGGAAAGAAGAGACTCGTATCAGAGTTGAAGTCCCTATCAACTCCCCCACGGTTGAAATCCACCTTGCCCTCAAGGTGGAAGTCAAAATAACTATAAGTAACGCAAGCGCAATTTCATTATGCCCTTTCATCTTCATCTGAAACGAGTGATCATTCTCTAGCATATAAGCTCTATTTGTCACCCCTTTGTTCAAAACTACAAATGATTCATAGACCAGCTCACACTAGTATAGGCCAATTCGGAATCAAACAGCTGATACGGTCCCTCAAAATTTAAAAGCTTTATAGGAACCTCTGGTGCATCAAGAACCACACCACTTGCACCTTGCAGATTAATCACCACAAACTTCTTCGACACAAAGTAGGCGATGAGCATCAAAAGATCCGGACTATGATTGGGATATTGGTGAACAACAATCAATTGATCATCCCAACATTTGCGCACAATGCACCAAATACCATGATCATGTGCATCTGCTATATGAGAAAATTTTCCTAAGTTCAACCCTTTATATTCACCTATCACACCTTGTCTTACCTCAATACAAGCATATGCTGGAGCATTCGTGAACTTAGAAAATCTCTTCCTGCTGCTTTTATCATTAGGGCTAGAGCCACTCCAGTTATATGCTCTCCATTTCGCTTCGTTCATCAAGATGTATCCGTGCTGATAGTTGCACATCAGTAAATGCCCCAAACCAAAACTTCTAGACGTCCCACAAACCTTGAACGCGTTTCCTCCACTTCCAGCCACTGAACACCATGCTCGGGATCCAAGCGAAGACCTTTCTGGTAATTCCTAGTGGTTGCGGCCTCTCGGAGAGCGTCACTGTATTTCTTCACTTTGACAGGATGTGTCTCTCCCTCAACGAAGAAAGCACCATACATTTCAGTAGTATCAACCCCTTTAACAGCTTGCCTCTGAAATTCGTTCCCTAGAATAGTGGTTCTGATCCTAGAACCAACCGATGCCGAAATATTAACCAAGTTGCCGAAGCATTCTGCAATTTTGATATGCTTTGATACAGGTGATACAAATCCAGCCTTCTCTATGACAGTCTCATCCAATCTCACATGTTGACACCATTCCGTAGAGTCAGGAACGAAAAAGAATATAGTATTCTCTGGTTGTGTGTAATCTCCATCAGCCTCTTATCCATTTCCTTCTTTACCATGGGACAAAACAGTTTCATCACCCTGTCCAAGCTCGAAAGTAGAAAGTAGTTGTGAAGCACCTAAAGAAGTAAATCCATTTGATGATTGCACAGCTGTAGATTGAACGAATTTCGCTTCCTCAATCTGTGATGCAAGACCTCCATCCAATGCATCTTCAGAAATCATCTTGTCAGGTTCAACATGGATGAATTCGACCCCATCAAAAGCTCCTGGGTCAAATATGCGAACCTTAGTTTCGACACCCAATTGACGAGATGCACGGCCCAACTCAACATCTTCACAATATGTGAGCAAGGAATGATCGTGTTGTGCGGTAGCCGGGCTGTCTGGCAAAGCTATGGTCCTGCTGTCTGGCATAGCAGTGGTCTTGCTGTCCAACATAGCAGTGGTCTTGCTGTCCGACAACTTCATGGCCTTGCTGTCATAAACGATAACAAATGGTTCGGGCTAGACCTCCTTACTGGAATCGGCGGCTAGCAATGTTGCTGCTGGTGGAACAACCACTGGCGACAACACATCATCTTCGGCGAAGTTGATCAGCACGCCAGTTACGACGTCGTCCTTGGGGGTAGGGGGGCCGTTAGTGAGGGACTCGGCGTGGGATGCAGCGAACTGTGGGGCTAGCTTGAAGGCATCCTCCGAAAATTGGTCTACATCATCCTCACAGAAATCTGGGGCAAAATGATGACGAAGGGCCAACAGAAACTCTTGCCAAGATGCCTCCGGGTTGTTCTCTTGAAAGAAAGAGAGCCATTCGGACGCTGGAGAATCGATTAACAGAGGTACCAGTTCCAGGCGATCGGATTCAATAGTTAAGGATAAATCAAAATACCTCTCAATACCATTGATCCACTCAGTGGGATTTTCGCCAGAAAAACGAGGTGCCACAACGCCAAACAATAAGCGCTCGCGATCGATGGCCTCGCTCAACTGTCTCCTCAGGATGCCAAGTTCTCGCAGGATAAACTCATGTACGTCGTCGGGCGAATCCTTCGCATGTGGGTTGATAGTCATCTTGAACAATAGAGAGTTGAAGGCTTATTCTTCAAGAGGAAGAATAGAAACTGTCGTGAATTGGTATAAAGGAAAGAACAATGCTTCAAAAGGGGAAAAAGAGATGTGCGTGGGATTTTGACGGAGGGAGAGTCTCTCAATGAAAGCACCAGTTGATAGGTCCTTGACCTATAAAGCCTGAGCACCACGATTTGAACGAACAAATATAGAAAAAGATAAACCCTAGTTGAGGTGCTAGGGGTGGCGTGGCGTTCACGCCGAGAATGAGAATAACGTTTAGTTTATTTCTCAATGCTTTGATGCTAAACAATCTCCTATATTTATAGGAGAAAATACTTGAAATAAGATTACATGAATAATTGATGAAATAATAAAAGATATGGAATATCTTAAATTGATATGCTAATCAATCTATCTTCCCTCCTATGCGGCTGATTTAGTATCTAGGTTTTGCTTCCTTGATGGGTTGGGCTTGAGAAGACTTCGGGCTGCCGCTGCGAGGGACGGCATAGAGCTGTGGTTGGCTGCACGCTGATGGCTTGGAAAGAAGAGACTCGTATCAGAGTTGAAGTCCCTATCAACTCCCCCACGGTTGAAATCCACCTTGCCCTCAAGGTGGAAGTCAAAATAACTATAAGTAACGCAAGCGCAATTTCATTATGCCCTTTCATCTTCATCTGAAACGAGTGATCATTCTCTAGCATATAAGCTCTATTTGTCACCCCTTTGTTCAAAACTACAAATGATTCATAGACCAGCTCACACCAGTATAGGCCAATTCGGAATCAAACAGCTGATACGGTCCCTCAAAATTTAAAAGCTTTATAGGAACCTCTGGTGCATCAAGAACCACACCACTTGCACCTTGCAGATTAATCACCACAAACTCCTTCGACACAAAGTAGGCGATGAGCATCAAAAGATCCGGACTATGATTGAGATATTGGTGAACAACAATCAATTGATCATCCCAACATTTGCGCACAATGCACCAAATACCATGGTCATGTGCATCTGCTATACGAGAAAATTTTCCTAAGTTCAACCCTTTATATTCACCTATCACACCTAGTCTTACCTCAATACAAGCATATGCTGGAGCATTCGTGAACTTAGAAAATCCATTCCTGCTGCTTTTATCATTAGGGCTAGAGCCACTCCAGTTATATGCTCTCCATTTCACTTCGTTCATCAAGATGTATCCGTGCTGATAGTTGCACACCAAGATTCACTCGAAATTTCCTAGTTGCCTAGGAGATATCATCATTTTTCCACAAGCTACCAGAACCTGGCAGTTCTGGCAACGTTTTTCAAAACAATTTACATACATAGTAGATGGATTCCTAAAATCTCCAAATTATTCAGGTTACTACAAGACCCATCAAAGATATTTTAAAAATCGTTAAACGAACGTTTTAACTTTTCTATGTATTCCAAACAATTCGGAACAGGTCATCCAAAAACAAGGGATTTAATCCTCTTTAAAATTTTATATCAAATTCTAATTCAATTCATGTTTAAACATCTCATAAACCATACACTTGGTCTAGCTTGAACATCTAACTACTAAAACCACAAAATCTAATGTATATCTTCAATTTCGTATTAGAGCTCAAAAGCTTCTAAATGATTGAATAAAACATGATTAAACCAAACCATTTACCATATATATATCAATAAACTAAAGAAAAAAAATAGATCACTATCTATTCATACCACAAAATCTAATGTATATCAATAAACCCTCATCCTCAATGTCTAATAAGTTTTTACACCATAAAAAAAATAAGCTAGGAATCACGGATTACCTTGATAAAGCTTCGGTTAAACATTTGGTGAGACGAATCGACGAAAGCATAGTTAAACTTGATGGAAAAAATTCATATCTTGGGATCAAGGTGGTGGCTGACGGTTTGGGGAGTGAAAAAATGGGAAGAAAAAAAAAATAGTTACTTTTTTATATATATGTAAGCTTAAAATATCTTCTCTAAATATATGGCTATTAAAGTGGACAAATGGCATTATTTAAATGTGTATCCCTCTTTCTAGATTGCTCTTTTAGTTTCTACACAATTTTGAAGTCTAAGGCTTTCCCATAAAAAAAACGCCCCTCAGAATCAATTATATTTAAATTAAATGAACAATCTTTTTCTCACATTTAACTTATAATAATATTTGATTAATTTGGCTATTTTCATCGTCGAAACAATCACCGAAAACACCTGATATACAAGTTTTACACTTCTTAATATATGTCTTCTAATCTCTCCATTTTCAACCTTATATTATCTTCTAACACTTAATTTTCATTTAATCATTTTCTAATCATATACTTTAATATTTTAATTTATTTCCTTCTCGGTTTCGAATTAATATGCGAAAACATCTTGAAGATAATTTATAGTACTAGTTTTTAATATCATTTCCATTCTTTATAATAAATGTACTATTTCAAAATCTTCACTCTCATAACATTTTAATCATATTATTAATCACCACTATTTTCAATATCGAATTATTCGATAAGAGTCCTGATTCTCCGGTTTCCTAATCGGAAAATCAATTTCTGACTAAGGTCATTTCTTTGGGGTGTTACAATAATAATAATAATAAAAAAAAACTATACTATATTGCTTAAATATGTAAGAATCCTAAAACTGAAAAAAAGAATACCTAAGAATAATTAGGATTCAGAATCCTGGAAAGTTGTATTAACTTTCCTTGTTCTCAGATTCTGATTACTTTCCCAGTTTGATTAAAAAATCGAAACAAACACAAGAATTTAAAATTTAAGGAATCAGATTACTTTCCCAGACAGAATCCCGGCAACCAAACATGGCCATGTCTTATGGAATAGTTATATTTTAGATAATTTCTTTCTGAAAAAAGTTTCTTATAGTCGCAAATATTCATCACCACTTGAAGAGTAAAAAACAATTTGAACCTGTCACTGATGTCCTTGGTCACTGCTTCCTCCACTATGAGTTATTGCTAACTTTCTATACGGCCATTCAACTCCAAAGATTTTTGAACATTTACTTCTATAATATGAATCACAAAGTTAGTAGTATTCCATTACTAGGTAATTGATGGGATTACAGTCACCAAACTTTTAACAGCGAAATAGCCACAAATTTTAATTGGATTCAGAATACAGACGGACAAATGAGATGGTACAATGTGGTAGTACTACTATCTATACTTATACTATCTATACTTATCAATGATGTCTATTAGTCAAAGCTGCATCCAATTATATTTAACTGTATTTTTCATTTTTTAATTTATTTCATGTTTGCATGCCGACACGTTTTGCATTTGCACGTACATAAATTTGAACAAAACATTTTACTACTATAATTGTGTAAATAATAGTGGCACTATTGATATTGCGAACAACACAATAGAAATTTGAAAAACAACAATTTTCGTATTCATATGTCACGTGTAACATGTGTATATTTCAATTACACTTAACATGTGTTTATTTCAATAATAATTGTAACCTTTTAATTGAGAGAAAAGATACGCTTTTCAAATTCATTTTTTGCTTAGTAATATTTTGGTATGGCAGGGATCAATAGTACGAAGCCAAATAATTTCTCAATTCTCACTAAAGTTGGAAAACCCGATTTCTTACTTCGGAAGAGCCGTAAAAATAAGAATGTGGTTTTTCAGATGACAGATAATGCAGTGTATCATGAGTGTTCCCACTTCCTAACATTTGGTAAATATTGGCATATTTTTAATAACGTTTTTTTTATCGTAACATGTCATAAATTTTTACAAGGATCATTTAATTTATAAATTACTAGTACTGTTGTAAAATAAAATTGAAATGCAAAAATATAAATATGAAGTAACCATAAAAGTAATGCTCCCTCGTCCCATAAAAGATGGCACACTAGAGTAATAACACGAGATTTTAGGAGATGTTGTTTTGTGTGTTGAGTGGAGAGAGAAAGTAGTATATTTATATTACTGTGAAAGAGAACTTTTACCAAAAAAGGAAATGTGACATCTTTTGTGGGACAAACTAAAAAAGAAAGTGTAACATCTATTATGGGACAGAGGGAGTAGTGAAAAATGTACGTTTCTTAAAAAATAGATTTATTAAATAAATACTTCTTTTGTGCACTAATAAATGTTCAATTTACTTTTTTTCTACTTTTGTTAATGAACGCCACATTCCACTAATTTTATCTTCTCAAATTACATTATACTCCTATATACTTTATAAAAGTAGGATCCAAATTCCACTAACCCTATTTTCTGTATTACTTAAAACTCATATCTAGTTAAACTAGGTCTTGTGTTGATGGATGGAGGGAGTTACACTTTCATTATCCATATTTAATTTTGTACATTTCCCTACAGAAGTCGGATGAAAATCCCATAACTTAGGTCCAACTAAAAGTAAAAAGCATAAAATATTGAAACAAAAACAATTGCATATAGATTCACTATAACAAAATTTTAAATTACAAAATAAGCTATATTAATTATTTGATACTAGCAAAACTTATGCATGGGAACAATGCAATTCAAAGTTACATAAAAATTGTCCAGACAATTTATACCCAAAATTAAGATAAGAAAATCTGAAAAAAGTGAAATAAATAGTTGAATCGTGATGGGTTAAGATTGACGTCCATGTAAATGCAATCACATTATAAATACATCTCCCTTTCTCCCCCATCTACAAATACATATCCACTAAACGTAAAAGAAACTCATTTCTATTGCATCTCATTTCTAAACATGGCAGATTCTGAGCTAATCAGCGTCCAGGAACTCGTCAAAGCCGAAATCCAAGAAATCCCACAAGAATATGTTGTCGATCAAGAACACGCCTTCCAGTCAGAAATGTGTGTTCCGATCATCGACATGAAGAAATTCTTCTCCTGCGGCAAAGCCAAGGCTCGCGAACTCCAAAAATTCCATTCCGCATGCAAAGAATGGGCATTTTCCAGGTTTTTAAGAATTATTATGTAGTTGAAATTAGTGGTACATGTGTCCAATATTGTTGGTTGCACTTGCAGCTGGTGAATCACGGGGTGGATGGTTCATGAGTTCTACGCACTGCCATTGGAGGAGAGGCTGAGATATAGAATTAGGGCAGGAGAATTCGAGGGTTATGGCCAGAATTTGATTGGCGATCACAAGGTTGAATGGGGTGATCGCTTTTACATGATCACCAATCCCATCCACCGGAGGAAGCCTCATCTCTTCCCCGAGCTCCCCTACTCTCTTAGCTAAGTATTAGTATAATTGAATTTTTTAATTACTAGTATTTTTGATTGCTTCTGGGATTGATTGCGGAAGCTCTGAAGATAGATGTGAACGAGATGGAAGAGATGTTCGAGGATGGGATGCAGTCAGTGAGGATGAACTACTACCCACCGTGCCCGGAGCCGGACAAGGTTATCGGGCTGATGCCGCACTCGGATGGAAGCGCCGTCACCATCCTCCTCCAAATCAACAAGGATGGAATTTGGATGCCTGTGAAGTTCTTGAAGAAGGCTTTGGTGGTCAATTTGGGTGACATTGTTGAGGTCAAATGGTCAATGCTTCTTTCATAACATAAAATATCAGCTTTCATTATCTCATCAATGATAAATATTCCATTTTTGACCAAACTCGGATTTAATTGGAGGGATAAACTGGGAGAGTAAAGTAGAAGAGTAATCTAGATCTATGTTTTGTTTTTTGTTAAAATTAAGAGGAAATGACTTAATTTAAATGGGACATTTAAAGGTAAATTGCAATTACGTGTCATAGATATATATAACGTTCTTTTCTGCTAAAAATGGATATATTATGTCTACATTTTACAAAATGTGCCAAGTTTGATAATTGATTGACCACACCAAAAATTAAACTTATTATTGTACATTTTATTTGAGAAGTAGAACAATACTAGTATTAAATTATTGACGTCGACTCATTCATACACGTTGATTAAGAATTTACAATTCCGGTCAATTTTTTGTGGACTAATTCGCTAAGCCTAAGATACCTTAATTAATCATTGGAACATTTTTTTTTTTCCAATCTTATTTACTTGGTTCATTGACAAACCTCGATCATTTGTGATTTGCAGGTGTTGAGCAATGGATTGTACAAGAGCATTGAGCATAGGGCAACAGTTAATTCTGAGAAAGAGAGAATTTCACTAGGAATGTTTTTCAACCCTAATTTTGATGCAAATGTGGGCCCATCTCCAGCTCTCTTGGGTAATCAGATGCCAATATTTAGGACTATATCAATGAAGGAGTATGTTAATGGCTTCTTCTCTAGGAGACTCCAGGGCAAATTTCTGGACACCATGAGAATATAAGGTCTCGTTGTGTTAGATTATATGGTTTTGAGTGAACTAAATAACATAAGTTTGTATTCGGTACGAAATATATATAATAGTAGTACTGTTGTTTTCACTCTTTATTTATTTGGTACAAATGTTTACATTTATGAGAAAGTTGCAAATGTTCAGAAGTAATGTTACTAGAACATACTCCATTCGTTCCAAGTCAATATAGACATTTCTGTTGGGTAGAGGATTTAAAATATTGATGTAATAAAAGTTAAAGTGAGAGAGAGTAAGTAGGAGGAAGAGAGAGTAAAATATGAGAGATGATAGAGTTTTTGCCAAAATAGTGGCCAAAATCAGCAAATAATGAAATTGCATATTTTAGTTTGTTTTAACAAAAAAAATTTAATAGTTAAATGGGTGAAACACAAATTAGTTCCAAACACACAATTTGAATTACTACATTCCAAAAGTTATTCGATTTAATATGCCGTAATAAGACTTTTGTATAAACTGATGTGTGTGCTAGTTTGGGCCTATAGGCCCAACAAGATTTGAAACGGTATTATAAAAAGTAACTAAGTATTTTTATTTGAATTCATTAAATCACCAATTTTTTTTATCTATATTATAAAGTATTCCCTTAAAAATCTTCTTACGATGTTTTTCTCAATGAAAATTAATTATTTTGGAATTAATCTTGTAATATCCATCCAGAACGATGTAATTTATCAATCATGTCAGTATCTCATATTGAATCACAGTTGACATTCTGTCGCAAAATTTCAGCCACACTTCTATTTTTCTGTTAATCATTTTTATTAAATTTTCCTAGTAAAATTTAAATTATATAATCATATTAAAATAAAACAAACAATTTATAAATCGTAAATAACAAGTCCAATAAAATTGAAAATAAAACCGACTTAGTGAATAAATAGAATTGCATAACTATAATCAACTAACCCAATAAAAAATCAATCCAAATTCAAAGGCCATTAAAAACTTAGCCCAAAGTAAAATATAAAAAAGTACTACTACTCCATCTAACAATACAATGCACATATTATCTTCCATAAAAGAAACACTTGCTGGCTACTGCACTGTACATGTGATGTGGAGAATTTATCTTGATTTGATTACTCTTCATCAAATCAATTAAACCTATGGAGTCCCCATTGAGTCCGATTAATCTATATTTTAATCCTTTTGTTTTTAATTTCTCTAAATAGTCAACGATCCCTTTTAGAATTAAAATGCACGACGACTATGTACTTAAGAGACAATTATTGATAAAATAAACAGTATTAATAGTCATTGGTCGCTATCACATGTTACAATACGAAGTACTGTAACTTATGATAGAAATTAGAAAATTTATTTGTGGACGAGGAATGTGACAAAAATTGATACACTGAATTTCGTTGACATCAAGTATACTATAATCACCAAACTAGTATCATATTATTATTATTATTATTATTATTATTATTATTATTATTATTATTATTATTATTATTATTATTATTATTATTATTATTATTATTATTATTATAATTATTATTATTATTTTTTGCATTTTCGAATCTTGTAGTACAATACTTCTTCCAAATTGGTAGTACATCCTATGTTGATTGAAAACCAAATGTGTTAAAGAGACCCTATCATTATCCCATTCCACCCACCCCATACCAATAAAAAAGGCCAAAACACTTATTATTAGTAATACACTAATTATGCTACTGAGTTATATGTGCACACAAAAAATGATGAAGTATTGAGTTTAATAAAATATCCATAGTTTTATTTTGGTGGATATAACAAACGAAATGATATTTTAGTGTTCCCACACAATTGATATCTACTCATTTTGATGAAATTTTGGTATCATGCCACGCACACTAATTAATTTGTGAAGGACTTCTTATACGCGATATACGTAAATTATCAAAATAAGTATATTAATAGATTTTTTCGTAATAGGAGTATAAAAAAGAAAGAAAAAAAGACGAGATCAAACCCTACTTGAGTAGATTATGCAAAAAGAAATCGCATTAGAATCAGAGATTATTGATTTAAGCAAGCTCGTAAATCATTATTTTATTTTATTTTTATTTTTATTTTTATTTATACGTGGATAAAATAAATAACGACGAAGTTCGTTGTGTATACCGAAAAAAGGGAAAATTATATAAAAAAGAAAAACACGAACGTATTATGGTTAAAGCACAATGTACAAGGAGTTGAAGCGAGACACGAGATTCTCTGATCTCAAGATTCGTTAAATTCCGGTGATGTCCAAGTAGCCGTCATTCACTCGCTCACTCTCTTTGTTCCGCCTCTCTCTCCCATTCATTCTCCACTCTCTCGCTTCCCGCCACCACCACCACCACCACCACCACCGTCCTCCGCGAGTAGAATGTTTGCCTCGATTCGATCTTCGTAAACCTAGGGTTTTTGTTGGTGGTAATTTCACTTTCTTATTTATAATTTTGGATCGATTCATTTCGCGGAGTAGTTGATTTAATGGCGTCTGAAGATGTGAAAGCGAACAACTCGGCGGTGTCCAAGATCGTTAATCTGGCTGAGGAGGCGAAGCTTGCGAAGGCAGAAATCAAGCCTTCTAAGTACCAAGTCTACAGCATTTGCAAATCTCTCATCGCCGGAGGCGTCGCAGGAGGAGTGTAAGTTTCTGATCTTTGTTACGTTGTGTTTATTCGTCGATAGGTTATCCGAATTTTCATTTTCTATGTTCCCTTTTTTATTCATCATTTTGAGACACAGAGCAGCCGGATATGTATGTGTATTCATGAGCAATGTACTCTGTTAGTTTGCAAACAATATCTAATTTGTGGAAAATGTTGACTTTGGTTTGATTGATTTGTGCTCTGCTGCTTGATTGTCACAGGTCTCGGACTGCTGTAGCTCCATTGGAGCGATTGAAAATTTTGCTCCAGGTTAGCCATGTTGAACTAAGCAGCATTCTCTTATCTCGTTCCATTGGTATTTTGATAATTTAACACTAACCTTTCTCAAAAGACATGCTCTTTTGATCATGTCTAGTGAATTATGTTTGGTTTCTTTGAGGCTATTTTTACTTTTTCCTTTTTTTTTTGCCTCTGCGACTGTTGACCGTCTCGAATTCATATATATGGAATTATCCATCATTGAGCTAATGTATCCTGGAAAACTAATGTTCTTTGACAGGTTCAAAATCCGCATAACATAAAATATTCTGGTACTGTTCAAGGTTTGAAGTATATATGGAGAACTGAGGGTCTTCGAGGACTGTTTAAAGGAAATGGCGCAAATTGTGCTCGTATTGTCCCGAACTCGGCCGTGAAGTTCTTCAGCTATGAGCAAGCATCCAAGTATGGTCCTACTATTGGTGTTTTGCATCTCCAGTGGTGTTTATGTGATGACAGGATGCTGCAGCCTTTATTTTCCTTGGATATCTTGCACTATTAGACTAGTCTTTTTGAAAGATATTACGTAACCATGAAACTCAGACTATGCCACTGCTTTATGTAAAAGAATAGCTTGGCTTATGCTTCATTGATGCCAGCATTTCATAGCTATCACTCATTAATTGATACACTGATCACCATACTTGCATGGATTGACTTCGTATTTTATGTTGGAATAGGGGTATATTGCATTTGTACCGGCAGCAACCTGGGAACGGTATGTTTTTGTTATCAACTTATCATGCACGTGGAATATTTCAAAGTTTTAGTTTCAGTATATTATATTACTGTATTTTTCGCTTTTTCTTGGATATTGATATGCTGGATCTCATTTTTGGGTTTAGGGTTTAATTATCAGTGCAATGAAATTGTAAGCAAGAAATTAATAATCAGAATGATCTAAAAATATACTCAGTTTTTAATCTATTATCACCAGCCATGTGTTGTAGCATATTGTCTTAAGAACTCAGCGATATATGTATAAAATAAAATGATTGTCTGCCAACATATAGGTTACAGTTATATTTGGGTCTGTACTTCCAGTTTAATTTCATTCTAAGGAGTTGGAGTTGTGAAAGCAGTGCCTGTTACTATGTAAACCACCGTCTTCCATGCAACTTGAAACTTCAGGGATGTATGAGTTGCTACTTGGCTACTTGCTAAATATGCCTGTGTTCTTTATCTTGGATTTACAGAGGACGCTGAATTGACTCCTTTATTACGTCTCGGAGCGGGAGCATGTGCTGGGATAATTGCTATGTCTGCTACATACCCGATGGACATGGTCCGAGGCAGACTTACTGTACAGGTAATGCAGGTCCTTTTTTTCCAATGAGCGTTCTTTTGGGAAGCTATTTCTTGTACTAGTATTCAGGTATCTGTTTGTTTATCCTCTTCTGCAGACAGACAAGTCCCCTTATCAGTATAGAGGAATGGTTCATGCTTTATCAACCGTGCTTCGAGAGGAAGGTTTCCGTGCTCTGTATAAGGGCTGGCTTCCATCTGTCATTGGAGTTGTAAGTTCTCCCATGCTAGATACTTTAGGTCTTACAGTAATAGACTGGCGATAATTTCTTTAATTTTTTCTGTCCGTTTATGATATAATGAAGGATTAAAGGTTTTATTTAATTCGAGACTTTGCATTCTATATTATAAGGGGGAAAATGTTATTTTACCCTTGACCGCTGCAATTGGCTATTAACGTAAAAAACCATTGCGTATCAATTAAAAATGATACAGTTGAACCAAGTCAACCAACTCTGTCTTAAGAAGTAAAATCCCCAGTTTCTAAAGAGCATTGATATTTGATATACCTGAAAGAATTACTAATTTCCTAGAATCCTTGTTTCTAGCTGAACTAGTTTCGTATTAATAAAGTGATAGAATTACAAATTTACTTGAATCTTTGTTTCTAGCTCAACTAAGTTTGTATTAATCAAGTGATAGAATTACGAATTTACTTGAATCCTTGTTTCTAGCTCAACTACTTTCGTTTATATTAAGTCATTAATTTCTCAAGCGGATTGGTTATTCCGTGCAAACCAAATCTTCTTAACTGCTGTTATTTTTTTTTAAAAATGATTAATAATTCTTTGAAATGATTTAGCTAATGGGCTGTAGGCAATGCTATCATGATAAGAATACATGATTGGTTAATAAAGTGATAGAATTACAAATTTACTTGAATCTTTGTTTCTAGCTCAACTAATTTTGTATTAATCAAGTGATAGAATTACGAATTTACTTGAATCCTTGTTTCTAGCTCAACTACTTTAGTTTATATGAAGTTATTAATTTCTCAAGCGCATTGGTTATTCCGTGCAAACCAAATCTTCTTAACTGCTGTTATTTTTTTAAAAAATGATTAATAATTCTTTGAAATGATTTAGCTAATGGGCTGTAGGCAATATTATCATGATAAGAATACATGATTGGTCCGGGTCCCCTTTCTGACATTGTTGGTTTGGCAACTTCTTTGCAGGTACCATATGTTGGCCTCAACTTTGCTGTTTATGAATCTCTCAAAGATTACTTGATTAAATCTAAGCCATTTGGTCTCGTTGAAGACAATGAATTGGGTGTAGTTACAAGGCTTGCATGTGGGGCAGCAGCAGGCACAGTTGGACAAACTGTTGCTTACCCTCTTGACGTCATTCGCCGCAGAATGCAGATGGTGGGGTGGAATAATGCTGCTTCAATTGTTACCGGTGATGGGAGAAGTAAGGCTCCCCTCGAATACAGTGGCATGGTTGATGCTTTCAGGAAAACTGTTAGACATGAGGGCTTCCGAGCATTATACAAAGGATTGGTCCCCAATTCAGTGAAGGTCAGTCTACTTTTACTTTTTATGCTTTTCTGATATTTCTTTTGATCACCTGAATAAGATAGAGCTTTTGGTTTAATTTTCCACTTTAATTTGGTATAGTTTTTCGTATTTTTCTAGTCACAATTATTATTAAAAGACTTAAGGGACAGAAAGAAAGAATCTCTTAGTGCTGCATCCTGCATGGTATTGGTGCTTGGTGCTCCCATAATCCCATTGTGGGAAGCAAGTGTCACAGCCTGTTACCTTCACGATGCGACCACCACTGTGGTCCGCGTATGCGATTTGTGTATTTTTTCTTCTGTATAATAGTGACTAACAACAGCAATATTCAATTCTTAGACAAATGTAACTTAGTAATAGTGAGTTGCTTGCTTTGCCTGATGCACACTTTCCGTCTCTATTCAGGTTGTCCCATCAATAGCCATTGCATTTGTGACATACGAACAAGTGAAAGAGTTGCTGGGAGTAGAGATTAGAATATCTGACTGATGCCAGCAGATAGAGCTCTAATTTTCATTCAATTTACAGTATGATTTTTGTTCGCTGGACGAGGATAATAATTTGATCTAAGACGTTTCTCTTTCGTGAAGAGAAGCGAACCCCTACATCACCTGCTTATAGGTTTTACTATGGATTTTGCCTTCATGGTAGTAATATTAGCTAATAATAAGAACAATGCCATAAACTAGCTGTTTAGGTCTATGCTTGATGAGTGAGTAAGTGAGTTAGTAGTATTTTTGTACATGGCATTTGCTTTGTTCAATAAACCTGCCTACCTTTTGGAATTGCTATATTTTGATTAAAAAAATTGGATGATCTCTTGTTTGAATTTTTCTCTGAGTGCCCTTGTGATTATGCATTTCTTTTGCTATTTGAAATTTGATGGAATATACGAAATCTGGTAATGGAGAAGAGTTGGCAAACATCAGGTGTACAAGTGCATTAGTCAGAGTAGCAGAACATCCTCAAACTTTGAGATACAGAAACATCATAAGTATGTTGGTATCGGACTTTGCTAATAGTAGAAAGCCTGATTTGCCTATCTAAACCTGTGTAAAATGGCGTCGAAACTGGCTTCCGATGATCCTGCTGTCCTAATTCAACTCGGAATCCGAAGAAGCACCTGGCCGCCGTCTTGATCTTGGGCTCGCCACAACCAGCTTGCTCTCAGAATTCATCCTCGCCGGCCGCCCAACGGGTGTGTGCGGTGGCCTCGACACCCTCCCTCTCGGCGTCCCTGTTACAAAACACGGTCAATATACATTCTTCTAGATTTTGATATACTACTCAGAGTGAAGGCGTTTCAAACCTGGCTTTGACTTGAGATCCAAAGACTTGCTTGTTGGTGGGAGCTTGTTAGCCACGGTCTCAATGGACGGCAGTGATCTCATCCTCCTCTCCTTCAACGCCGCCCATGAGTCGTCCACTGTCAAGGCGGGTGCCTCCTCGCCCCCATCACTACCCGACTCGGAGGTCTCCCTCTGACTTGCACTGGCCCTCTCCCTCTCCACAACCCTATAAGCAAACATCTGGTATGGTATCTGTGACACCACATGCATCTTGTCGGAAGCTGCACATCTCGCCACGAAGGTGGCCTCCACATCACTGAAGTCCAACGGAGGCAGCGGCACCCCTTCCTGCTGACCGTAGTCAGGGTTCATAGCCAAGAAACGCTTGGTATAACGTATGATCCTACATATAGAAGAGAAGCTAGGCCTCTGAGCCGGATCAGTGTGCCAGCATTTCTTGATCAGGTTAGCCAAGAACTTAGGCGTATGAAACGGGAACAACGGCCTCTCCCCGGCCCTAATGTTCCTGCTCATCTTGTCCCCTTGAAGATGAGCATCTTCGAAAGGTACCTTCCCCGTCAAGATCTCAAAACACACCATTCCAAAACTGTACACGTCGCATTTCTCAACATTCCCTTGCGTCTCCTGACCTAAAACCTCGGGTGCATACCATATATACGGCAGCTCCCCTGAGTCTGCAGGCGTGCTCTGAGTAAGCCTCCGGATGGAGGCATCCAGGCCAAAACCTGTGATCTTGGCCTGGACGAATCCCTCCCCCGTCCCATGAGACCGTGGCTTGATCAAGATGCTGGAGGGACTGAGCTCTCCATGAGGGATCCTCCTCGAGTAGAGATACTCCATCCCTCTGGCTATCTGCAGCATCAGGTCAACAGCCACGGGGATGGAAAACGGGACCTTCTTCTTGGGCCCACAAAGCTCCTTGACATAAGTGGAGAGGTCCTTATGCATCAATTCCATAACCAAGAAAAACTCCTTCTTGTCCGCATCACAGAAGCCACACAGAGTGTGCATTATGTTGGGATGGGAGAGGCTTATATCCGCGGCGAACTCTTTCTGCAGCTCCTCAACACCCTCCGTGTGGAAGTGGCGCAGAGCGAAGCTCTCGCCTAGCCACTGGATCTCCTTGAACTGCTTCCCGGTCCCTAGTCTCCTCCTAATCTTGTAGTCCTTGGAGTTCACCAAGATGGTGCTAGGCAACATTGTGTCGCTGAGAAGGATGTCAGAAACCTTCGAAGCCAAGCCACGTTCTCGGAGATTCTTGAGAATGAAAAGCCTGTCCTCATCCCAGACAGACTCCATTCTGCTGCAGAAATCCTGAGACACCAAATATTGTTGCCCGAACATCAACTGGAAGATCCTCGGATCCTTCAAGCCCTTGTGGTATTTAAAAGCGTAGACGGTCTTCTTCCTCTGCATATCGTCGTGATCATTTCCTGCGATATGTCCGGCCATCTCGATGGCCTCCACTGCAGCAGGGAGGCAGCTGAGGAGGTTGTGTATGTGGAACTCAACGCAGTCGGAGTTGTGATACAACGTGATGGATTTGGCCATGAAATCCTTGGTTTCGAGGCACATCTTGACGTAGGATTCGCATTCCTTGTACACTTTGAGAAGCTCCTTCAAAGGCTGTTCCAATATCTTCCATTTGGCGTTCTTCTCCTTGTATTTGAGGTTGGTTTTCATCATCTCTGCGATCGTCGTGTAGCCGGAGGCGAGCATGTCTACGAGAAGAGAGCATTGCCTTTGATTGTAGAGGTTGTTCTGGAACACCATGAATGCGTTCAAGCTTCCCACAACTTCCCCTGTTTGTCTGAATTGCTCCATTTCTTGAATCTGAGATGAGGGAACGAGAGAGGGGAGGTTATATTAGATTAGATGAAGGGATTGGTGTTGTTTCATGGGAAGAGTGATGAATTTGCATGCAGAAATTTGATGATTGTGAAAGATAGATCCAAGAGAAAACAAACACTTTGTTTTCTCTTGGATGGATTTGAATTGGAAAAAGAAATGCTTTGGAATGATTTTTTTCCAATGATTTTTTACTCCCAACAAATCGGAAACATGTTTGGTTCTATTATGGTTTGTTTTGTTTGAGGTAGATTAAAAGGCCACTTTCTCGCTCTCTCAATTCTTTAAAAACAGAATGGATATTGAAAGCCATAATTTAGGTAGTAGCGTATGAAAATTGAAAAATCCAAGGGGAATTAAAAAAAAACAGTGATAATTTGGAATATGGATAATTATTATTCAATTATGAATTTCGGTCAAATTTTTTTAGTTTCTAAGATTCAAAATAAAATATTAATAAGAAGTTTTAACTTTTTGCAAGTCACATTCGTGCTATTCCGGTGAAGTTAATGGTGATGTGGTAGTCAAAATATCCTACATTGATAAAACATCTGATGAAAACAATACCTCGTCGTCTCATTAATGAGAAAAAAATATTACTATTACTTGTAAACAAAAACAATACGGTTTTGAACACATCCGAGTCATTTAGCCAGTCATAGCATCTAAACTACTATTTACATCCAGTTGAAAATTTTGTCAAACCAGTTTGAATTTATCGAACTATTTTCCATATTGCTTCTTTTTCTCTATATTGTTGTCTAATTATATTGTGTCGTTGTTGTTTCTTAATTACAAATTGTAGGAACACATCTTGATCATATATTCACACTAAAAAAATTGAGTGAATAAATTGTGTACATCAAACAAGATTATGCCAACATAGGGGGCAAGTGCAATACAAACAGCGTGGAACCGGTGCTCGCAGTCGGGTATGGTTGTGCGTCGCTCCCCGGCCAAGTACTCGCCTAGGCAGATGACGCAGCCGCCGTCCCCTCCCTCCTTCTCGGTGCACGTGTTAAACGTTAATCTGGCACAAGCCACCGCGTGCTGCGGCTCTCTAGGCATCTCAGAAAAACAACAAGGGCAGTGTAATAACACCATAAAAGTAACAGAAAATGCTAGCATTGATCCAATATAAAAGTAATCGCCCAAGTCCATTGTAATTTTATTATATGTTTTATGATTAATTATAATCTCCTATAACTGTATTTGTGCTTAGGGATGTGTTGTGCCTTAAGAGGAGAAATCATGCATCACATTACTATGCATCTACAAGGCCAGTGATAAATAATTCAATTTGTGCTTTTAAATTTGATAAGTTACCCTCTTTAAATTCTTGTAAATTAGATCCTATTGATAATTGTAACAATTAGTGAAGTCGGGGATCTCTATTTCCTTCTATATTTTATTCTTGTACGGTAATTTTTGGTGAAGTGTGGTTAGGATGTGAAAAACAAAAATCGGCAATAATTTTAAAATTAATGTAAATATAATACACTTTTAATTGCGTCTCACATGCATTATCCTCGAAATCCCACAAAATTATCATCATACGAAAATTTCAGTCCTCTAAAGGGTATGGTTGTGTAAAAGGATAGTACTCTGTTACTTAATTATTTAACCCTCCAAACAAGGATCTTTATTTTATTTAATAAAAAAATCAATAATCATCAAATTAGACCTATGTGAGAGAGGTTGATTCTACAATGGTCGCCCTCTTTCCCATCCATACTAATTCCGATGAAGTCAATTATAATATGGCACCCGGAATAAAATGACATTGTTTAGTAATACTCAAAGCAACATAATAAAGAGGAAAATATACTGTTATTAATTTTGAAAACAACATCGATTTTGTCATTTTGTGTATGTGTGCCGCTTAGTTAGCCATATCCACTTAAATTAATACACATAAGTGGAATGGTCTCATTAAAATTAATACACATAAGCGTTGGAAAATTAAAAAATAGAATATTCGTGATTTAATACTCAAATTGTTATAGAATATATCTAGCTATTTTCCATATTGTTTGCTTAATTTTGTTCATATTGTCATGGTTAATAACATATCATTATTGTTTCTTTATCAATGCCATAACCTAATTTAATTTCACGTATACAAATATTGTAGGAGCACATCTTTATCATATAGTCATACTAAAAAATTGAGTGAACTTTGTACGTACATCGATCAAACAAGATAATGCCTGCACAAGGGGCAAGTGCACTTAAGCTTGATCCACTCCATTACACATTCAGCATGGAACCGGTGCTTGCACTCAGATATGGTTGCGCGCCACTCCCCGGCCTTATACTCGCCTAGGCAGATGGCGCAGCCGCCGTCCCCTTCCTCCTTCCCGGTGCACGTGTCAAACTTCAATCTAGCACAAGCCATCACGCGCTGCTTCTTTCCCGGCCCCACAGAACTCGTCTCCGAACAACAACAAATTCGAATGCCTCCCGCAATAAAAACAAGAACCACTCCTATTAAACACCCAATTGCAAACCAATCGATGAAGTCCATTGCAATTTTATTCAAGTGGAGAAACCATGCATAACATGACTTATATAGGTTATATATACAGTAATTGTTGTTTCCTTGTTGGGTTTCCTACTTCTACAAGGTTATGATAAATAATTCAATTTATGCTATTAAATTTGGTAAGTTACTCATCATCGTCAAATTAGGACCTATATCCCACTATAAAATAACAAGATACGGTAAATTAAACATAAAAGACCCATTATATTTTATTCTTATATGGTAATTTTGGGTGAAGAGTGGTTAAGATGTGAAAAACAAAACATTAGTATTAAAACTAATTTAAATATAATACACTTTATAATTGCGTCTCGCATATATTATTCTCGAATCCCAAAATTATCATGATATAGATATCACGAAACTTTCAGTCCTCTTAAAGGGTGTTAATTTTTAGAAGGATACTCCATTATTTATTTAACCATCCAAACTAGGATCTATATTTATTCAATAAAAAAAATCAATAATTATTTTTATAATACTGATTGTGCTTCATCATCAAATTAGAGTTATGGGCCCATGGCTACATTTTCACTATAAAACAATTAACAACGATGATTTTACATTGTTGGATACATATTAATCCCAATTAGTAAATCGTGGCTAAGTCACAATGATGCAAAATATAGGGGTTTCTTCTCCCTACTCCCAAATCAAGTGGTACCATCGTCCATCGCAATTGTTCCCGTGAGATAAAAAATCATGAAAATCAATCGAACTCGTTCAGTGGTCCGTTGTTCCGTTCATGGACTGCAAATTTACCAGCCCGCTATAGGTTTTACTATTTCAGGCAATTTTCATAAATCGGTCATAACTTTTATTATGTTCATACTCCAACTGAGCCGTATTACACCCACACAAAAATCTTTCTAAATTGTAAACATTGATAGCCTTTAGGCATATTAAAATCCATTATTTGAGTTATTTTGCATTCAAAACTCATAAAAAAAAAAAACAATTAATAGAATGTTAGACAAAACATGCTCCATTTTCTTTTGGGCTTGGGATTTTAAGAAATTTGTGTTAATTGAGTTAAGTGAGGAGAAAAAAAAAATCTTCACGCCGAACCATGGCGTCTGACTTGTGTCTAGGTATCTTCCTGCCGAACCATGGCGTATGCCATCTAAGGCTGTGAAGAACTGGTACAATCATTGTTTGATTTAAATATTTAATGACTTTTGAGCACTCCATTGATTCGGGTGTTAAAAACTTTGTTTGAAGCTGATAGAGTTTATATCGTGATTTGAGTAGTATAACATGTGAAATTCAAAGTGGAATTGAGAAATAAATAGTGATAATTTGGAATATGGATGAGTTAGGTCTTTGGTTAGTGCTATATATAAATTTGCAAATAACATATTAAATCATGATCTTTCAATTTGTAATTATTCCACCCGTGCTAATTCCAATGGAGTCAATCGTAATGTGGCAGCGAAAATTTCTACGATATTGTTTAGTAGGAGTAATACTTAAAACATCATCATTTCATTACAATAAAGAGGAAATATATTACTATTATTATTTAATTTCAAAAACAAGTATAACACGTTTTATATAAATATGTATCGCTTAGTTATTATTATAGTTAATACATATAAGTGGCACCTCTTTAAACGTTAATACACATAAGCGTTGGAAAATTTGGCCCAATTGT
Source organism: Salvia hispanica (assembly GCF_029641045.1). Taxonomy (NCBI): domain Eukaryota; kingdom Viridiplantae; phylum Streptophyta; class Magnoliopsida; order Lamiales; family Lamiaceae; genus Salvia; species Salvia hispanica. The sequence goes on along the minus strand of NC_142695.1, from coordinate 50,091,844 downwards.
GAAATAGAAAGCTCATACTATGATATAGTAATATTCTATTTTCATATTCGATCAGAATTTGACCAAATTTCATTATTTGTATATAACTAAGTTATTTCCGCTCGCTTCTTTTTCTATATATTCTCATGTTCAATTACACGTCATCATTGTTCCTTTATTAGTGCCATACCCTAATTTAATGAATACAAACATTAACAAATACCCCGGCTGCGTACTCGCCTAGGGAGATGGCGCAGCCGCCATCCCCTCCCTCCGTCCCGGTGCACGTGTCAAACTTCAATCACAAGCCGAACAACAAGAAGTTTGAAAACCTCCCACAATAATAGCAAGACCCACTGTTATGGAATACCCAATAGGATACCAATCAGACCAGTGCATTGTAATTCTATTTCTCTATAATCTAGTGTTTATTTATTCCATGACTTGAATCCTCCTAGTCCTAGGTTATGTAGTCCTACTATGTCGTTGGGTTTCCCTACTTCTACAAGGAACGTGTGTTAAAATTTTGAAATTACGACCTATATATCCAATATAAATTATTGACAAGATTTTTTTAAAATTATCATAAAGGTTAAAGAGAATTACTGCAAATAATATTTTTAAATTAATGCAAATAAAATATTCGCGGCACAATTACAATAATACAAAGTATAGGGGTTTCTTTTCGAAACTCTCAAATCAAAGGGGTGCAATCGCAATTGCTCACGCGAGATCAAATCCGCTCCGAATCCAATTTCACAGTGTGAAGGGAGAAGAAGATGCAGTGGTACGTCGTCGCTTCATTCCTCACCGTTCTCACAAGCTCTCAGGTTCACTTTCCCTCACTGGTTACAGCTCAAGCTTTTAAATACTTGTTCCATACGGACTTGATTTTGTGGATTGGTTGAAAATTGCCCCCAAAAATGTGATTTTGGATTGAGGGTTTGTTCGTTTTGGTTGAAATTGGCAGGGTATATTGACGACATTGTCTCAGAGTAATGGGGGGTACAAGTATGACTATGCTACTGTGCCTTTTCTTGCTGAAGTTTTTAAGGTAAGTGCATTCATTCTTAGAAATGTATGGCTACTTGTGTTAGCAATCTTTCGATTTTTGCTTATTGATAGAGTAAAAGTATGAAATTAGAAGATCAGAATATTTTCTTGGGATTATACTATGTGTGAAGTTTTAGTGCTTTTATGTTCATTACTTTAAGTTTATGCAGTTTCATTAACTAGTATCATGTTTCTGGTTGGGTGCAGCTAATTGTGTCTAGTTTGATGCTGTGGAGAGAATGCCAGGCATCGCCTCCTCCTAAAATCACGACTGATTGGAGAAGTGTACGGTTGTATCCGATTCCGTCAATCATATACCTCATTCACAACAATGTGCAGTTTGCCACATTGACTTATGTTGATACCTCCACTTATCAGATAATGGGAAACTTAAAGATTGTTACGACTGGAATACTGTTCAGGTGCTTATTATTATTCACTTTCTCTCGTTGGTTCGTATACATATCACTTATCATTATCAAGAACTGAAGCTGCTTCGTTTAATAGGAGCTATGCGCAGATTTCTCTTATGTAGTTGTTGATGCTCTACAATTGGCATATAATTTCATTTCCCGTGTTAGGCTATTTTTGAGGAGGAAGCTTTCTAATTTGCAGTGGATGGCTATCGTTCTATTGGCTATTGGAACAACCACAAGCCAGGTACGTCGGTTTTACTTACTCTTCTAGTTTAATTTAAACCACAATGGCGAATGGGAGTTGAATTATGATCACTAGCCTTACTCGTCGCATAGCTTTTCATGTAAGCATAACTTGCCTTGTAGTCTGAATCTTATTGTCTAATGATGGCACAGGTCAAAGGTTGTGGAGAAACTTCTTGTGAGTCGCTCTTTTCGTCTCCAATTCAAGGATACATGCTGGGTGTATTATCAGCTTGTCTCTCTGCTCTGGCTGGTGTGTACACGGAATTCTTGATGAAAAAGAACAATGACAGCTTATATTGGCAGAATATTCAATTATACACGTGAGTTTCTTTCTCTGGTAGCCGTAGTACCAGACCAATGTTTCTACATACACGAGATTAATATAATTATTCCATATAAACTGCCGTAGCAGACTGGCAACATATTCATATATGAAGCAACTATGATTCATTGCTGTAGTAAAGGGGGAAAGTGGAGATGACAAAGGGTTTTCTATTTACATTTTATTTCTTCATTTGTGGGTATGGACTTAGATTAAGAGCCTTTTAAGGGTATTTGTTTATTGATGCGATGTAGCGAATGCCTCTCAGATTTGGTGCAATATTCAACATGGCCAAACTGGCTACTGATGATTTCAGAAGTGGATTCGAGAATGGTCCATGGTGGCGACGCCTTTTCAATGGATATAGTGTAACAACTTGGTTGGTAGTGCTAAATCTTGGTTCAACTGGACTGCTAGTATCGTGGTTGATGAAGTATGCAGATAACATTGTTAAGGTGCCTATTACTTCAATCTTTATTTGGCTAAATTATCTGAAAAATGTCATTTGATGTACTTAGTTTTAAGAATATGGGAGCAATTGCTTAAAATAATTTCCTCATTAACAGGTGTATTCAACGTCGATGGCCATGTTATTGACAATGCTGGTATCTGTGTACATTTTCCATTTCAAACCGACTCTTCAGGCGAGTTTTACATTCTCTCTGATTTTCTTCATATCTTGTGCTTCCCACTTTCGTCTTACATAATCAACTCATGCAGCTCTTTTTGGGAATTGTGATCTGCATGATGTCACTGCACATGTATTTTGCCCCTCCAACCGTGCTTGTGGACTTGCCTCTGACGACAAAAGCATCACCTGAAAATCTGGATGAAGTTTCTGCTAATCGAAGAACAGCTTCCTAGAGTTCAACTTCAAGTGAGCCTCAATCCTCTCGAATCATCCCTTTTTTCATTCAGGAAATTGCAGAGAGGAATAGTTTCCAATCCTCAGAGGATGGAAAATGTAGAGTCGCAACCTGTAGAAACATGGAACTAAGACAGAATCACCACATGATTTTTTACAGGAGCAAGTTAGTTAGTTAGTTAGTTAGCTGTATTAAAAACTTGTCTGAGTACATGATCGTGAAAATTCTTGCTATCCGAGTTCATCTTGTTAGACTCGAGTGTACGAACCATATAAGAACATCCGTTCCAAGTCTATATCGGTGTATAGCCACATCTAATCTTGTTATACACTACTTTGGAATATTTTGTAGTAGTTGTTACACAATTGTTTATACAGCTCCTTTTTGTGTGTTTGTGTCTATGTGAGAGAGAAAGAGTGATATGTCTTGGTGGGCAATTACGGGGTGATTTCTCCGTCAAGCACCACCACCGGTGGGGGCGGCCATAACAACCGACAACGAGAACTGTGCCACCATGTGAGGAGTGCCTCCTTTTTTTCTCCCAGGTACAACCAACTCCATTGCAAATTGCTGCTGCATTATAAATGGCCTCCAAAAAATGTGTGGTGCTTAATTTTGTTGAATTCATATAAAGAAGCAAGTACATATACCATATGCCCTACATTCAAGGGCAATCTCATCAAATTATTTGCATCAATTCTATTGGCTGCCCATATTAATTATTGCTCTCTATACTAAGATTTGTGGACAATATCAAGAAAGGGTCACCTATTATTGGAGGGAGAGTTTTCCCCTAAAATCCTTTAGTCCACAATTCATGAACCAAGATAAGGACCTTATAATTTATAAATCTATAATTAGGAATACTAATGAAATTATAAATGTGATATTGTATATAGGCTTGAGTTTAGATGTCTGATCTGATCATTTTACACAAACTGGGTATCATAGATGCTATATTAGATGAAAGGGGTGTGTTATATTGCTAACTATTTAAATTGTTAACTCATCAATGTTGTGTATTAAAAATGTCAATACGGGAACATTAAAATGTCAATATATAATATCAACACATTATATTGAAGTTCAACAAAATTATGTGTTGACATTTTAATATCATCGTGTTGACATTTTTAATACACTGCATTAATGAGTTAACAAGTTAGCAACTTTAGAAAGTTAGCAACTGATCACACCCCTTAGATGAAATATATCGGTTATAATACCAATGACTTGATAGATACATCGAAAAAATCCCTCAAATGTAACGAAAAATTCCACACACGAAACGACAGATGCATTGAACGTTTCATCTTAGCTAACAAGTTTAAGCATTTCTTTGTGCTAATTAGACGGCTAATTTGACTATTAATTGGGATGGTTACAGTTTTTTCCAGCTTTCCTTTTTCACTAATATCAAAGTCATTTTGTATACTTATTTTTCAATTTTGAATGTTCTTTGCAACTTCATGTAAACTCGGATTAAATAATTCTCACAGATACTTGTACAAAATAAGATAAAATATTTTTCGGGTAAAAATAAAATTTAAGATGAAAGATAATAATTTGACAAAGCAAGAAACCTTAATATCTATATGCAGTATATTTTTATTTTGGGGAAAGTTGTTCAATTTGTTTCCCATTTATGACTCATGTGAATTGCATTTGCCCCCCAACCTATGTTTCATGCACGTAAAATGACGTTTAGGGTCAATCAAAGGCCAGTACAAAAATTGACAACACTATAATTCATATCGAAAATTTAAGCGTTTTTTCAAAAATAAATCTACATTTATTTCCTTTACCTAACTGTTCACATTGTTTGTTGACTATAAATAGGTCCAAAATGATCTCTCATTTGATTCTAAGAAGGGTAGTCAAAACTTAGGAAGAAAATAAAATGATGGGAGGAGGGATTGAATCTCTACCCCCTAGAAATGTTGGTGGTCTCGGTGGTGGTGACGGTCGTCCAAATGGGCAGGTGGTGAGCAACCGGGGCGGGTTCCAAATGCCGTTGCACTACCCGAGATATAATAGAGCGGAGTACGAAACTATGCCGGAGTGGAAAGTGGACTGTTTGCTAAATGAGTATGGGCTACATGTGAGTGGGGATGTGGAGCATAAGAGAAGATTTGCAATGGGAGCATTTTTATGGGGTTTTTGAGGTTTGCTTGTGTTTTGTGTGGTTTATGCTTATTGTGTAAAATTCAGTAAATGTGTTAACAATAATGTAGTAATTGTGAGTGCCAGTGTGGGTCGTGCATCTAAGAATTAGTTCGTTAATAAAAATTTTAAGTGACACTCTTCTCCTATTTCTACTAAATCTATACTCCGTCCGTATCTGTTCCATGTTAATAGAGCCATTTTTCTATTTGGAAAGTTCCAAGTTATTTAAGTCATTTTTATTTTTGGCAAAAAGTAATTCTTCTTCTTACTCTATTCTCTTTTCATCTCTCTTACTTTTTTCACCATCTATTCAACATATTACACTCAGAAATGCCTCTATTAACAAAAAAAAATTGAGGGGGTAGTATTTAGTACTCCTAGTATTTTTTTTCATTAAAGTCACCACCACCCTTGAACAAGACATTTTAAATGGCTATATGGTCTCACTCACTTGTTTTGTCCATAGTCGAAATTCTAGGTTTAAAAGAGAACTGAACCTGAATCAACTTATATTTTTCTTCAGATTAAAAAATTTATAAAAAAATCCAGTTTCCAAATACTACTAATCCAGTTCCCTGTACCAATATCAATATGCAACAATTTAACATCATCCCAATACTAATTTAGTGACTCTTTCAAATTCTAATAAAAATCATTTTGAGACGATAAAAGCAAGTGGGTACAAGCTCGACCAAGAATGGCGCAAGTAAAATTGGAAACGAATGACATTTGAATAAACAAGTAAAGATCACAAAAAAACAAAGAAGAAATAGGTTCACACAGATATGTTATAGTAATAACTAGTGAGTAAATTGATCAAACAAGATCAATGAACCAAATCCAGTTTCAGATTAAAAAAGAAAAGAAAAGAAAAGATCAATTGACGAAATCCAGTCATTCTTGAATACACATTCCATATGAACAATTCAAACCACCATTGCTTGACAGTTTCAAGCTCTTCTTACCAGGGTCCGAACCAAGAACATGGCCAAGAACGATATAATTTGTACATAAATGCAAATCTAAGCCATCGGGAGGGCATCTCAGACTAACCCATCGCGTACTTCTGGGTCCAGCTCCTAGCAGTCTGCTCGTACTTGGACCTATCTGTCTTGTACATGTGTGCGATTTCAGGCACCAGAGGGTCATCGGGGTTAGGGTCCGTCAAAAGTGAACAGATTGAGAGCAACACCTGAACATACACATACTATTATTTAGACTCGCTTAAAACTGAAGGGAAGTCTTGTGTAACACAGACTGATTGAAACACAAATGTTGTATGAGATGATTGAAGAATTTGTTTTTGGAATACGGAATAGAGCACGATTGCATATCAGTGTGTTGAATGTTGTTTTGATTTCACAAGATATTTATCATCCGGCTAAATGCACCACAGTAAACTAGTAGAAAATGTAAAGATACCTTGGAAATTGTCAAGGCAGGACTCCACTGTTCTTTCAAGATATCGAGGCAAATGCTCCCATTGCTGTTAATATTGGGGTGAAAAACTTTCGTCCTGAATGCCACCTGAAAAACACAACCAACAATATAACTCCTGATATTTTGAAGCAGATAGTATGACGTCAAAGGGTTAAATAACAACCTTCCAGTATACATTAATTCAGGTTCAAATAAACAAAAACAAGAAACCATGAATAAGAGACGATACTTCAAATTTCAATAATTCCCTAAATTATTTCAACCCATTACTAGACATGGCAGACAATTATTGCACTGCGATGAAAATTTAAGATAGACTTCTGAGTTCTGATAAAACTACTTTCTCTTAAACTATACATCTTTAGCAAAAGAATTGTTCAACTACAGTCAGATGAAGTTGATATGATAATTTTTGTGCAGCAGTTCATGTCACCAAATACAAAGATGTGAATTCATCTTTGTATTCAAATGCAGCAGAGTATCAGAGATTCAGAGTACGATCAATTGGAATTAAACTAAGAGTGAGTTGATAGATCCACAAATGATTCAAAAATGCCATACCTTTGGTGGTTTGAATGGGTAATCAGGGGGGAAATGAATGGTGACTAAAAACACTCCTCCTGCATAAGGACTATCTTGTGGACCCATTATGGTGGCTTGCCAGTGAAACATGTCTTCACCAACAGGTCCTGTCGACAGAAGGAAGGAAGCTTAAGATAACAACTCCATTAATTGAAAGAATAACATAAATACTCGCAATTGCAAGTGACAAGCATAATCAGGGTAATTCTGAACAATGATTGTTCAAACAATACGGCTGGTATGAAGTCTAAACCGGCAAACAATAACTCATAATGCTTAACTGGAAACAAGAACTTCCAGCAGAAAATCAGGAAGAAAACCATACACAGTTAGTTAGATAACTACTTAGAAATATCCACTTCATAATCCAATGCTTCCCTGAATCAGAATCATAACCAAACGAGCAAACTTGAAAGGGTAGTAAACTGGTTGAAACACCAAAGAAGATACAGTAATTGCTAAAAGCTAGAAAATGAATCAAAGAAATGCCCAATTCCTTGACGTTGAACTTGAGAAGATTAACAAAACCCTCTCTGGCTAGTTCTCTGGTCTAGTCACTGGACAGGTAAAATACAGTATGCATCATAATTTTGGTACGGCTCACTACCAGCCTCTCTATTTGGACACAGATATCCCCAGCTTCTCGTGAATCAACATGTTTAGACGGACATCTGATTATTGACATGTGAGAAGTGCCAAAAATGCAAATTCTTCAATTCATAAAAGTTATGCAACATAAGCCTCTACAAATATAACTGAACTCGCGGGACAAATTTATCAACTGGGCACAAATTTATCAAAATCCCAATGTCACTAGATAATATACAGAAAGCCCCAAATTACTTTCTTTTTAGCCTTTCCCCTTTTCAATAAACATCATTGGCAATATCACCACAAAATTAGGGCCAGAACTAACACCAACCATTATTGTGCACAAAAGAAGAAAGTAATCCCCAAAAACTTTTTATTTCTTTTTTTATATGTAACAGGAAAATTCGAGACCAAAACTACAAATCACTCAAGCCCACGTGAAAAGGGAAAAAGAAACTTGCCAAACCACCACTAATCGAGATGCCGGCCCACAGATTAGCACCACCAAGAATGAATTTTGCCAGTAAAAATGGATTGAAACAACGAAATCCGACAAACCCACAAGAAAAAAATATACCCACATGCAAACATCGATATTTCGCAGATCAACCAACACACCGTGCAAAAACATAAACAAATCATAAAAGGAACAAAATTGGGCGAATAAACACCTGCGCTGCAGGAAGTGGGCGGATCTTTCTGCAAATCCTTTAGCTCCTTCAAGATCCGTTTCGAAGCCATTGTTCAAGAATCAGATCTGCCAAATTGAATTCAAGGGCAAAAAATGAAGCCCACAAACAATGAAGAGAAATTTAAGACAACCCAGGTTGCGTATATATAAGAACGATCGAATTCGTTGAAAGAAATACAGAGAGAGAAGGAAAGAAGACTTTTTTTTACTTTTTTTTTTCTCCCCCTAATTTCCTCTGGTTCAGCTGCTGCTTCTTCTTCTTGACGCTAACGAGAATATAGTGCGACTTTTTATTTGTTTTCCTATTTCCTACGTATTTCCTATTTCCTATTTCCTATTTTCCTACTCCATAATTTTATATATGCAATATTGCCTTTTTTGTAATTAAGTAGTTATAATTAGATATGATAATCGTGGTGATTCGGGATTTTAATTACGATGATTTGGTGAGTGGAGTCTTCCAAATATAGCATTTGAGGATTATCAATTTTTGACTGTCGTCATTGTATACGTAGACTAATCAAACTGAATTTGCGAAAGAAAATGTGATACTACTCTATTTTTTGTATATCATATACTCTATATACCTCTAGTAGAAATAATTCATATTCATTAAAAAAAAATTCTTTTTTAAAAAATCTTTGTTATTTTTAATTAGTCTGCTTCTATAAGACGCATGGAATATTAATTTAGCAAATTGAATTATTCAGTGAAGAGCCACATATTATAATGCGATTGACAACCTTCATACATCAAAATTTAGTCCCTAGCACTTAGAACAATGTCTCCTCAGTACTCCTACTACAGTAGTATCTAGTTATCTACATATTTTTACAGCTATATTACTACTCCCTCCGTCCGCGAATAGAAGTCTCGGTTCAGTTTTACCATAAATCTATACATATATAAAAGGCGAGTTTTGGCCTTCTTTTGAAATATTTATAAGTTTTATCCTCATTCTGAAATACTTATAAATTATGGACTAATTTGAATATTTGATAATTGGGCATGATAATCAATGCATATAGCATTTATAATTCAATAATTAATTATTTAATAATCGATAAATGTGGGAATCATAATTAATAAGCATCTTCTTTGTCCATATATCATTTTGGGTATTACAAATGAAAATCTATCTATACATCTTCATCATATAAAAGTTGTGTTTTGAGTACTAATTTAGAATATTTTTAAAATATATTTGTATTAAACAATATAGTGTATTAATAATAATTATAGGATTTGTAACTTCTTTCAAAATTAAGAATTGTATTAGTAATAATTATGATAATTTAAAATGGCAGTTACAATCTAATCACATTATTGTATGGGGAAATAATTTTTGTTGGGTTAAGCGTTAGTAATAAATAGAAATCCACCATGTATATATAATATATTGATGAATTAACATAATTTTCACACCGCGTGTGTATCTTAATTTATTTCAATATATTAAAGAATTTATGTACGTACAAAATTATTTTTATGCACATAGGAAATCACTAACTCTCATTTAAGAACCAAACAAGTATATATGCGTATTACATAGGTTAAAAATTTTAATCAAAAACTCATCTATCTGCCATTTTAGATTAAAAGATTAAGTCTCTTTTAATTTCATAAGTATCGAGTAATATAAAATTATTTTAATTAAATGTCATTTCATTTCTTTGTAACACTCAATTTAATATCAAAAATTAATGCTCATCATTATTTTACCGTTACATATTTGCTATCATGAATTCTCTATGAGAATAGAATAAAAAATCAAAATATTAAATTCTCTTATAAAATTAATGTGTGTCCGTATATAGTTTCCATCCATCAATCAATTTTTTAATTAATTATTCAGTTTTTGAAACTTATTATTCACATTTAAAGGTGCAAATTAATGACTTTAATTTGGAGAAGTTGTAAAGCATCTCATGGTTAATTTTTTATCTATAAATATGACGTTTGAAGACTTACTATCTACACATTCCTACTTACCTCACACTTAAGTTTGATATTTTTGTTCATATCTTATGAAAAAAGGTCGACATCATGGAATCATTCTTCACCTTTCTCCATGATCTGGAGCCTTCCACAATTTATTTTGTTATCGAAGTTCGTTGCATCCACGTTTATGAAGCTACTGCTCATGGAGCCATAACCAATGCCATCGGGTTATAGTGTTTTTCATTACCGTGCGGTATGTTGTTTAATGAGTTATTTTATTTTTGTATGCAAATTATATAAAATCATTAATTATATTTTTTTGCTTAGGGCGTTAGCATTCAAGCAACTTTTCCGTGAAGTTTACACGAAAAGTTTGGTGCAATACTTAAGGAAGTGACGTTTTTTCGTACAATTTCATGTTTATCATTTGTTGTATTTTCATTGTGGTTGTGTGTTTTGTTTTGTTTATTTGTTTTTTTTTTTAATCTTCACAACGACAAAGAATGAGGTAGAGAGGCACAGCGTGGACGAAGGCCGATGATATGGTGAAATTTCTGTGTAGCATCACAGCTGCCATACTCCTGTCCAATTTGCATATTCATATTTAGTCTTTTTCAATAATAATATTATTAATAGTCCTACTAATTGTGGATTGGATATTAGGCTATTCATCAAGTTTAGACTTCCCCATATTATTGGTCTTTATATTTTTGGTCTAATCTTCTTCAATAACTATATTAGTCTGATGAACTGTAGTTTATTCCTTTTGTTATAAAGATGAGCTATTAGGCTTTTAAGTTTAAGCTTGCCGTTATTCCTTTTGTTATAAAGATGAGCTATTAGGCTTTTAAGTTTAAGCTTGCCTATATTATTGGTCCGTTATATATTTGGCTAAGCGATAGCCTTCACTAATATATATTACCATCTTTTTAGATCACTTATATAAGACGTTATTACTATATCCTCTGTCCCATGATAGAAAATTATACTATATCAGTATTTTTTTTCCACATATCTATATAAGTTGAGTTATGGAAGTATTAATGCTCTTATAAATTAAATAGTATATTATAACTTAATTCTTTTTTAATTCTTTTTTAAGTTTTACTTTAATATTGCCTGAATCATTTAGCTATTGTTTTATATTTATTCCATGTCAATTTTTAAAATTTGTTGTTATTAAGTGTGTCAATTAATAACAAAATAGTAATAAGTTAATTTGAATTAGTCTAATAATATTGATTTATAATTTATTTATTCACAATTATGAAATTTTTGTATAGAAAGTAGTTCGTGAGATGTTATACTTTCAATTAATTATAATATAGGAATAGTATTTTTATTTAGTACTCCATAATACATGGATTTTTTTTTTCTTCGAAGAACTTAATGAAATGATGTTATTTCAAATAATTTCCATTCATGTATTATGAATCAAAGCTTTCCAAATTTTTATGATTCATTCTTAATTATTTCATGTTTAATATATATGTTTTAGCCGTATAATTCATAGTTATTATATACATTTTTTATAATGTTTTAAATTTTTTGTAAATAACCTATAATTTAAAATTATTATTTTAAAATATTTAATCCGTGCATCGCACAGGTGTGATACTAGTGGTAATAGAGTCATACCTTCCACTAACTCATTCCACTCACGTTTCATTTAAAACTAATATATACAAGTGGGACCTCTATTCCACTAATTCTTTTACACCCATTTTTCTTATCATTTCTTAAAATTCATACCGTCCATGAATAAGACTACTAATGACGGACGGAGGGAGTAGTCATTATTGTTGGTGTGCAAAAATTAAATTAAAAAGAGAAGCAAACGCCAAGAAAAAACAACACAAGTAATAAATCGGGCCAGGAGAATATGGGTTTTTATATATGGGCCTAAAATGGTTAGGCCATATTATTTAAATAGAAACGGCCCATATTATGGTCTGCATTCATTCTCACCAGTAAAAAACAAAACCTTTCCGGCGGCGCACGGCGTCTCTCTCTAAGATGGAGTTTGTTAATCCTGAAGGTCTTCGATTGGACGGTCGCCGTCCTATGGAGGTTTCTTTTCTTTTTTCTCTTTTCAAGTTTGCATTCAACTGTTGGCCACTCGCCACTGTCTAACGGCAATGTTGTAAGACTATGGAATTGTTGGTGATTTCAGATGAGGCAGCTTCGTGCAGAAATAGGAGTGGTTTCGAAAGCCGACGGGTAAGAATTGGAAATCTGTAGTTGCTTTTTGTGATGTTTTCGTGCACTATTGATTGACCTAAATTGAATTTGTATGTTGATTGCAGCTCAGCTGTTTTTGAGATGGGGAACACCAAAGTCATTGCTGCTGTTTATGGACCCAGAGAGGTGCTTTGTTTTCTTGAGCAATAGATATTTTTTTCACAGAAATGTGCTATAATGAACACCAAAATATTGCTATTTTGATGCTGATTACTTGTGTATGAATGTATAAACTTCTGTGCTCGTAATAGAATACGAAATCCTAATGCTATTTGTGCTATGGATTTTTACTTGTTTGAGAAACTGAGAGAGATTTCTTTGGATATTGAATTTGTGATGTTTAATATGTTTCAGGTCCAAAATAGGAGTCAGCAAAGTAATGATCAGGCACTGGTAATTTTCTTTACGCATTGCGTGTTTGTAAAATTTGTGTTTTATCCATGGCGATCATACAGAGGTGAATTTCGCTTATATGGTTGACAGGTACGCTGTGAGTATAGCATGGCTAATTTCAGTACTGGAGATCGGATGAGGAAACCTAAGGGTGACAGGTATGTAACAGTTGAGCAAGTCTAGTGCAAACTCCTGCTCGTAAACAGCCTAGCTGCTTAGTGTTAACATAACAGGCATTGTACTCCATGATAGGCGTATAATTATAGTAGTACTGGTTTTTCATAACTGGTGTAGCCTTTCGTGCTAATGCTTTTCTCTAAACTCGAGGAGTTGATATCTGTTTCTAGTGTGCCCATTTTGCATTCACTAACTTCTTCGGTAATATTCAATGTGGTGTGCAGGCGATCAACAGAGATATCTATGGTCATTCGTCAGACGATGGAAGCATGCATATTGACTCACTTGATGCCTCGATCTCAGGTTTGTTGCCCACAAAATGGAAGCTATGTCTAGATGGCCTCAATTAATTTCTTATTCTTTTAATCTTAAAATCATGTTTTGCAGATTGATATATTTGTCCAAGTTCTTCAAGCGGATGGAGGTAAATAGCGTTCTCCATTCCATTGGTCCCAGTGTCAAGTGTTGAAACGGCATGGGCATTTTATTGTCATCCACTAACCATAGCTCGTCTACAATCTAATTTGTTCAGGAACAAGATCAGCATGCATAAATGCTGCAACGTTGGCCCTTGCTGATGCTGGTATCCCTATGACTGATATTGTTACCTCCTGCAGTGCTGGATTTCTGAACGGGACCCCTCTGCTCGGTAGTTAACAGCCTCATCAATTTGTTATGTATTTCAATTTCATACATATGTTCAGTGTATGTGATCCTATTATCACGTAAAAATTCAAAAGTAACCTCGAGTTTTGCAAATTAAACGCAGATCTGAACTACGTTGAAGATAGTGCTGGTGGACCTGATGTTACTGTTGGCATTCTGCCTAAGTTAGACAAAGTCACCCTCCTTCAGGTCCTTTTTAATACACTACTATTTTTTTTTTTCATTTCTTGGACTTCGATTGTGCTCATACCTTCGAGTAAATTGGCTTCATTGCTGTTCTGGTTGGCAAAAGCCCTTGAATCTGCATAACTCTCTTTTCCTTGAACTGACTTATATGTTGTCTTTCCTGATAGATGGACTCCAAACTGCAAATGGAGACATTTGAAACTGTCATGCAGCTAGCAACAGAAGGTTGCAAAGCAGTGGCAAGTTATATTCGTGAGGTAAGCGTGATACACACTCACATTGAAGCTATCTCTTCAATTTGATTTCTTGTTTCGCTCGACCAGTTCGTTTCAATCTGACAGGTATTACTGGAGAACACCAAGCAATTGGAGTCTCGCAGAGGTGTATAGAAATTGTAATGCGTTCAAGCCAAGTTTTGGAATGAGCTGCATAGCTATGATCTGCTAGAGGCAGGGGAGTGGTGGAAGTATAAAAAGATAGGATAATTATATATTTTCTCACAGTTTCCATCTTTTCCCATCTTATTTTTTCTATTTAACAATTTTGTAGACTTCCTATTTAAAAGGTAAGATTTGAGCGTTAGTAACTACTCCCTCGTCCCCAAAAATAGAAACATTTGAAACGTCACGGTTTTAGTACAAAATAGAAAACTAAGAGAGAAAGAAGAGAAAATGAGTTCCACCTTAATAGAGTGAAAAAATTTTCCTTATATAAAAAATTTTTATTTTTAGGAGACAGGAAAAAAAAAGAATATGTTTAAGAGATTTGGGAATTTGATGCTATAATTTGTTTGCGGTTCTTGACAGATCTAATCAATTGAGCGTTAGAAATTGTAACACAGAATTATTAATATGAAAATTCAACTTTTCACGAATGTTAATGTTCCAAATGTCAAATTGATGTTACAATTTGTCTGAAGCATCACAAAATAGATTTATTCAGAACCAGAGTGGCTTAAAAGCATGATATTGAGCTCATTGATCAAAGCTAAAAGAGAGCAAATGTAAATGCCTCAAATCCTACACAAACCAAATTTTTATCAGCCATTTTCCAAAAACCACAGGCTTTCGATAAAGTGAGCTAGCGAACGAACGATCACAAGTCGAGCATCAAAAGTAGTCGAGATGAGGTTCGAGTTCGTCGCAGCAGAAGCTTGAAGGTACAGCAGCAAGCTCGACTCTCCCTGTCCATTCCTCTCCTGGTTTCAGGGTGATGTTCTTCTCTATTGCTGCTGCATTCACACATAGCATCTGCTTATATTCTTCGTCGCCAAAATCTGCCATTGCTTTCGACTTCTTCTCCCACGGATTCCACACAACTACATGAAAATACCATATTTGTGTTTAAGGCCGCAAACTGGAGGTTGCTGACTAAGGAAAAAGATGTGATGATACATACCCATATCAGGTAGCCCTTCCTTTCTGATAACGTATGTTCGTTTCTTCTCATGATCAAGAACAGCGACGCACTTGGGTGAGCTTAGGTAAACACGGTCTATCTGAAGATGGGGAAACATATAGACACAAAAAAAAAAGTAACAATGATTTAGAATATGATTACTTAACAATCAAATTGCAACTGCAACATTTGGAGGTGGAAGAAGACTTACCTCTGATTCGAAAGTTAGGGCATCGCCTTGCTCTGTAAATCGTTCCCTTTGGGAGAGGTTGTCAAGGTAGTCCAGCGTCTCTAAACCTTCTATCCTGACTTCACTGTTGGAAGTGCAAAAAAAAGGGCAAACAGATATTAGAAAATTAGAGTAAGTTTCAACGATGATTTATGAAAAGAATGAATAAATCAAAATATCCGACTATGTACCTAATGTCAGAAACAGAGAAATGTGTGTGATAGGCCAAAGAGAAACTGAAAGGTTTCCAACCTATATTCCTGATGCGCGATATCAGTATCAAGTTTCCATTGGATGAGAGAGAAACTCGAAGGCGAAACTCAAAGCTGAGAGAAGACCAGAAAGAGAGTGAGAGAGAGTTCAAACACTGCTAAGAAGAGTTAGGAATGAAATAAAAATGCCCAAACGTGTAAAATTTTTACCTGTGAGGCCAGAACTTCAGATCTTCTTCAACGGGTTTAAGTAGTAAATCAACAAAGGATTTACCAAAAGAGTCCTTTGAATGCAGCGGAGGAGGATTATCCTCAATTTTCCAATTCTTGTTCCTAGCAAATCCATGCTGCTCAAGCGCATGACAGTTACCAAACTAAAGCATGGACGCGATATGAAGTTAGAATACAGTATATAATTATATATGTTTACAGATTCACAAAGTCTTGAAATAACAACGAAATACACAAACAATTGATGGTGTGTACCTGTGGAAAGCAAATGGAAATGCCTCCCCGCATTGCTTTTGGAGACTTAAAGATGCCCTGCAAAGATTGAAGGTCAATATACAGCTTTCATTAGCGAAAAATGAATAAAAGAATTAAATATTTCTATGATTCAATTACAAGGAAATTCAAGTATATTGAACTTCTAAACTTTCAGAGTGAGGCTGATGTTTTCTCTAACGCTCAATAAAGTGTCAAAACCTTTTTCTAGGAACGAGTGGAACTTGAAAACAAAATCTTCCCCACAGCATTCATTGGGCAATTAAGCATTGCAAAATAAATATTTCTCACAAGAATTACATCACCAGTTCTAGCTATAATGACAGCTGCTGGTCCAAATTCTAGAGTGGGTGATCTCAGATATTCAACCTAAGCTTAGTGTAAACTTTATAAATAAGCAACCTCAAGATATGCAAAATTACAGCTTCAGTTTTAAGATCTTTGAATCATGTTTTAATACCAATAGCACCGAATCTAGGATGATATGACACGGAAGTACTTGTATATACTAGAAACTGAAGAAAATGAATATGCACAACATATATCACACATATATCTTATTAATTATGATAGAAACCACACCTTACTAGTGGTGAAAAGAAGTTCTTCGCCTCTATCATTCCTCCACGAGAGAACTTGTGCTCCATGCAGGCTCACCTGAAATTTTCAAATATTCATAATCGGAAGAATTTCAAGAATCACACAGATCTATTCGGCATAAGAATGGAAACTACACATAAACCCCATTTCCGCATCAAGAATCATGAAATAATAGAAACTTACCCGCGCAGACGCCCCTTGAGGGTTCCGAAGCACAACTTGGTCGATTCCATTCCAGTCCTTTGTCAATTCAAGAGAAGCTCTATGGTCCCAAACGGCTGCAGGATGCCCCATTCTTTACACCCAAAATCAGAAAATGATATATTTGTTTTGTCCCGAGTCGCAAAACTATACCTAGATTCCTAATATATAGTCCTCGGATGTGAATAACCCCCTTTACAGAAACGAAAGATACAAATGTCACTATGACAGCTAATTATCGACTTATCCCCTCAAGTCCCAATGCCTCCATTGTGATAATCTTGCCAGCTACTGAACCACATTTATACCCAACTTTTCGAAACTTTCAAATGCCGCCCCATCCGTACACTCAGATTTGAGAAGACTTAAAGCCTGCCGAAAGACGTTACAAAATAAACTCTTATCTCTTTACCACCCCAGCAATCTCACCAAGATGTTCAACACTTGGCATAATTCCCCCAACTTAAGATCCAAGGCAATCCCATACGACACTCCTCCCAAATCAAAATATGAGGTATTCTAATAAAAGGTGCCAAACTTCAAAATTACAGCAATCCAAACAAGCCACAGAAATTGACCAGGTGCAATCTCCTTCCCACAAATGCTACAAAGTTCCCAATTCAAATCTAACCCCAAAAGCCCACAACAATTTGAAGAAACAGAATAAGCCTCAATTGAAAATTTCTCAAATTTCAAGCAAAAAAAAAACAATTTGAGCACAATAATAACTGGATTAACTGAGCAAAATAGGTGGAGTCTTTCGCATGAAGCAGTCAGATTCCAGAAAGCCCAAAAACAAACGCACAATCTAAAACAGTGAGAAACAATGACGGAAACTTTGAACAATATATAGTAGCCCACAGTCTATAAAATGTAAGTGTGATGCAATCTTGGACCTAATCAAGCGTAGTTTAGATTGAAAAACAAACAATTACAGGAAGTAACGTAACCTGAGGGAGCGAGCAGGAATGTGGAAACATGGGATGTTTGGAAATAAAATAATGGAACATTCATGTGAAGCAATTAAAGAATGAAAATTTGAAAAAGTTATTATGACATTTTTTTATGGTTGCTTAATTTGCTGTTTTGGGAAGACGAAATATGAGGAGAAGGAAACGTGTAGGTACATGGAGTTGTACAATCGGTGCTAAAATGCGCCGGCTTGTAATGTACAACTACTTTCGATAATTAGGGCAGGAGGTACAACGCCCAAAAAATTCATCCATAGAGCAATTAGAACCACGGCTCACCAATGTAGGGAGCGCGTGAGCATTTATGATCGCCGCTCGCCCCCAACTTTTATGCGAGCCGCCAAGCGTTGCCGAGGAAGAAATTGGCAGCCCAAACCACGTGCAAGGCCCTTCGACCGTCCCTTACACGTGCATGCAAGTTCTCACGATTCGCATCCAATCAACCGTCACGTATGACACAAATTGTCTCACATATTACAACAGTTGACCATGCAGGCGTAAGGTCATATAGGTCGCCATAACTCTTGATTAATACTCCACATAAGAACATCAGGAAACGTGCAAAGCAATATACCAAAAACTGCACTATGATAGTAGTCAGTAGTGTAAGAGTTCAACGATTCACCACTGAACTCAACAAAATGATTGTTATTTTAGGATAATGTTAAGTACAATGAGGTAAGCTATGTAGGCGTCCCTAAACACACAACTCTATGGTTTGAGTGCATTACGATGGACTCAACCTCGATTTTCCAAATTTTGCGTCATCTACAATGCAATAGAAAGTGAAATGAGTGATGCAAGTGTAACGAACATTTTGATAAATGTGATGTCTACCTACTACAAAGAGAACAAGAGATCTTTCATGCAACTATTCAAGTAAAGGTGTAGTGGGAGATTCACCACAATGAAAAAGTAGGCAGACAACCGATCAATGGAATCGAGGAGAACCTAACATGCCTTTGACGGTCAATTTAGCACACGAGAGGAGGCTGACCTCATTTCGAGCGATGAGCAATCTAGGAGTCATCCAATCGGATAAAATTTCGCATATCAATTTAATTGAAATACATAAATATATGAAAATTGAAATGTGGTTAGCATCTTGATTTGGTTCGTTTTTTTTGCAAACACAAGCAGTGCTGATCTAATTTACTCAAAAATAATTGAGGACAAAGTACTACATTAAACAGAGACTATGATTTCAAAAATCTTGGACATCTTTTGTTAGCCCCACAAACATTAGTTACAAATATGGCTAAATCTTAATGATATTGTAACAACGAAATTTCAAAGATTGGGCACTTGTGTAATCAAGTGGGGGTTGCAATTTCGAATCCAAAATGGAGGGAAATATTGCCTTATATTATATGGTGGGGATTAAAACTATAACACCACACATATAAACATTAAAAAATATTTTTGTTTCTGCATGCTATGATAATGCAGATTGTAAAATTACAAACAACGTATTTTTTGTTTACATACAACAAAAGTATTATTTTGAACGACTAATTTACATATGGAGGGTCTGAAAAAGGAGACCATACCTTAATTAGTGCTATAGAGTTGTGATTAATTAAAAATATTCTAGTTAGTTAAATTAAAATACATGTATTTCTTGGTAACAACTTTATACATTATCTCCTTCACTCAGTCGAAGGGCCTCAAATTATCGCAATCATCTCTAAAAATCAAACACATTATTCCCTATCAACTATCAGAATCTCATCTATAGTTTGAAAACTCTCACACCCTATAGAAATGCACTTCTTTTTCCTTCTAGAAGTACGAAGACGCTCAGCGCCGTCACCACCGACTAATATTACGTAGCTTCTCAGCAATCTGAACATTTAAAACACATTCCAGGCTTTGCTGAGATAATCAGTTGCAATGAAACTACACTTGCGGAGCTCGTTTACGATTACTTACCACACTCTATTACTGTTGTTAGAGGTAGTTTTCGACGAATTATGCGAAAAGTTACCGGATCGGCTTAAGTCAAGGAGGGATGGAGCGTCAACCGGCAACAACAGCATCAGTCCTGGGACTACTGTCAAGAAGCTGACGGAGTTTAGCTCCATGGCGGCTACTGTTGTCGTATGAATTGCTACTGTCCTCATTTCTATTGTCAGATGAATCCGAGTTGTTAACTCTGGCAAGTAGGTTCACAGTGCTCACTGGTTTCAGCCTCAGATCATCAATATTGTGAGGATTTGCCTCCTCTCTCAGGCCTAATTGAGTTTCTTTTAGTTTCTCCTACAAATTCCGGTCATTTATGAAATTGAAAAAATATCGACAGCTGACAAGCAAGTAAAGAAATCACGTGTGTCAACGTACTATTAGTGCAGCATTTTCAAGCTTTAGTTTCCCAGAGCTTTCCATTAGTTTATGTATCCTGGATTTGAGGGTCATGTTCTCAGAAGTTAGTGCTTGAACTTTGACAGCTAGTTCTTCAGTCTCAGCCTGTGTCGAAGGAAGACGATCACTTAACAAGAGAGGCGATAAGGAACTCAATATCTTAAGAGGACTTCTCCAATAGATTGTAATCCTTTGTGGTGAGTCATACCTGTTTCCTCAGTCTTGATCGTCTTGCTGATTCCCGGTTGGACTGTTTCCTCCTCTCTCTTTTCAACTCTCTTTCATTCTGCAACCAAGTATTATGTTGAGAAATAGCATAATAGAAGTTTCACGCAACTGAAGAAAGTTGATGAGCACACCTGCATCCAGTTTTCATTTGGAATCGAGTGGAGTGGAACACTAGCTGGGCTAGAAATTGCACTTAGGGAAGGTTCCTTGACTTCCAATGCGATGTTCATAGCTTTCACTGGCTTATTAGCAGGAGGAATCACATCCATCATCTTCCCAGAAGCTTGGCTAACATCGACAAGAGGAGCTAAACTGCTTTCAGGAGCCTTCCCATCTTCTGATTAAAAGCATCAAATACAACAGATCAAATCAAAATAAACTGAGAACACATTATAGCAGGTTTAGCAAATAGATTTGGTATGCTCGTGCATTTTGTGGTTGAAAGCTGCGAGGCTCACAGGCTTGACATACTCAAAATATGTACAATTAGCTCTGTACATTAACAATGATGACGAAAAAAGCTTTACCTTTCTTCGGAGATCCTTGTCCATTTCTCTTCTTTCCATTCTGATTAGCCTGTAAACAAAACAGAATAAAATTATAAGCAATGCATTTAAGACAACACGCAACTAGCATATAACAAAAGAACAGGAAAACTCTCATCTAGTAAGATAGATCCCTTACCCGGCCGGGTGCGACTCCATTACTTCCATCACTGGAACCACCAGTCTCATCGCTGTCCATATAACCAAATTTGAGCATTTTAGGTTATACATTAATCAAAATAATCAGAAAACCATAAAAATTCATTTCTTAATTTCAACTACAGAATTATGGCCTATGTTAAGTAGTACTACTAAGTAATTTAAGGTTCATTGCGGCCCTTGAACTCCACAAACCTGTCTGTTGACTGTCTTTGCTCAGTTCCATTTTCAGTACCATCACCATTTCCATTGCATATTGATATAGCAAGCCCATCAAATTCTTTCAATTTCTTCACGACGACTCCATCTGTATTCCCTGATGACTTGGCTGGCGTTTCCACGCTCATAGCAGTACCAGCCTACACGTAAAAGCACATACGGAGTATGTGTTAATTATATCGTAATGCTAACAAACAATTTTTCAGTAGAAGCTTCAAAGGGAGTAGCTCTTGTTCGCTTAAAGCTTACTATAGGAACTCCGGGATGTGGGTAAACTCCTCCATGAGTATAGAAAGCAGCATATGGTGCTCCATAAGGAGGGATCAACGACTGAGAAAACCAATTTGGTGTTATGAGCTTTATACATATTCCAAACACACTAGTGTATGATACTATGATATAAGACCAATTCAATTCTTAGAAAAACTGCAATACCTGTGGTGGGCCCCACATATAGGGGGGTGGTGCATGCGGAGAAGCTACAGCCGAGTTCATATATGGTGGAACAGCAAATCGGGGACCATAGTAAGCCTGATAGATAAACATCCACAATAACCATTAACAAAGAGCTTGATTATTTTTTCTATTGCACCTGTTTTTTTGTGTACATGAAAATTTGTGAAGACTAACCTGCATTGCTGCCCAGTCAGGATACATATGCATGTTATTCTGATCCTGCCAATTGGAAACCAATTTAAATCTCCTCAGGAAAAAGGAAACAGCAAATAAAGCTAGCTGGCTCGAGCATATCTGTATAAAATGCTTTGATCCTTCTTTATAGAAGCATTACACGACGGGCTGCAGCAATAACAGTTACTCTACTATATATACTCACCACTGCAGGTGGAGTTGATTTTTCCAGCTTGGTACCCTTCCCTTCTTCACTGTTTCCCATGATGTGTTCAGGAGCGACTCTTGATACTCCGCCCAATAATGGCCGGGCAATATAACAAGATTCAATAGGCTGCCATAATAGAAAAAAATTAGTTAATATCACAAATCAAAATGATTGACCTATACATCCACTACATAGTTGACCATCACAAATAATGCCGGAGGATCAAATAAAGCAGATTTGATCAAAAAAACAATTCTGTACAAAATATCTAAGACATTGAGCTAATGTTATCAAACTAAGAACACACCGAGATCAGCTACCCAACAGTGATACAATCATGCAGAAGGCTGAATCATGAAAGTTAAAGGAAGATAATAAAAGTAAAGACTTGACAATAATTTTCCAGTACTTTATGCAAGATAACAAAGTCAACGTGGAAAAATACAAGTGCCTATAAATGTCACGAAATTGTAAAAAGCACAAGGTAATGACTTTATAATACTATTATTATTTCTTGATATATTACATTTTCAATCAACACTTTACACTCATACACAATTTTGGAAACATAGTGAATTATGAGAAACCAAAATTGGTGGTATACTGTTTTTAAGTTCAATTCCAAAATTCCTAAAGTAGTTATGAAACAGAGTCAGTGTAAAGTGGTGTAAGTGTAACTAATCGGTTGGGTATGACTATACCACCAAATTCCGAAGGGGAAGAAAATCCAGGGGCTTAACCGTCCTTTTAATCATCCCATCCAGCCCCAAACTGTAGCAAAATAAACTACCGACTGCAGTCCAAGCACAAAAGGGTGTGAAATGACAAATCTACCCTCTAACACCAAAATTCCATAACTGAAAGTCTGAAACCATGAAAAACTCGTTTCAACTGCAATTTAGCCACCTGAGGTTTTCAAAAATAAAATACTAATGAAAGCTCGAGGTCTAGTAAACCTATTCCATAATCCTAATATTCAACAGGTTCTATCATTCAACTATTTCTCTTTGAAAATTCAGCAGATTTAATTATTCCAAGTAACATGTAAACACGAAAAATAAATTCCAAGATCAATATTCACACACAAACGCGCTCCAACCAGAAAACAACAAGATAATCAGTGCGATCAGAATAGAACCGCAAATTAGATAGAGTTTCAGCTGAGTTGAAAAAACTCAGAATTGAACGTACCTGGAGAAATGTTAATTCGGAGTTTTGGAGGCGAAATTGAGATTTGGACAGCTAGTTTATGCTTGCAAAATGATAGCATTCAGTTCTCTCTCTCAACAGATGTGTTTCGGCACAGTGAAGTTCTAGAGAGAGAAAGGGAAAGCAGGAAGAGAAAAAGAGAGGAGGGAAGGCCAAGCCAACAAGCCACGTCACGCAAAACGTGTCTCTGTACAAAAATATTTTGATTTCATCGAAATCATATCTAAATGAGTAAGTATGACATGAGATGAGATGAGATTTTCATTTAATTCGCCATTTCCATTATTCCGTGGTGCATTTTCACGCATATTAGTTTATTTTTTACTATTATTTAATTTATGCAGAAGCATACATCGAAAAGATCCGTCGATAAATTTTTATTGTATACCAATTAGCACAAAATTTAATTTTTATTATTTTAATTTATGCAGAAGCATACATTCGAAATTGATTTTTTTCGTTTTAGATTAGTAAACAAGGATATTATTGGATTTTCCGACATTTATTTTAGTATTCCAATTAAGTTGAATATTTTTCCCTAACTCATATGAATGGAGAAGTTAATATTATTAAATGTGCTTATAGTCCAGAATAGTCAGTATTCAAAAATTTCCAATTTTTAAATGTAGTTTGTAGATTATTAAAAGTGCGGAATATAATTACCGCATAACATGCTTTGCTGGCGAATTGACACGTATTGCAAGTAATTATGATTATTTTTATATACGTCATTATGTAGTTTTATGTATTATGATTATTTATAATTATTTTTAAGTAATTGGCTGGTGGGTGTTCGTTGAGCTGGCACTCAAAATAATGCGCTGGCAGGAAAATATATATTCCAAGTTCATATCCTGCCGTACACGTGTGCGCTGGAGATAGATCAACGCAGGGTGTTGCTACAACCACGCACGTGTTGGTGACGTGTTCACTCAACCTTTCTCCTTGGCCAATTTAACTGGATTTCATGGAGCCTTTGGAATCCGGGGGATTGGAGGGGCCCACCGCCTCTCACCTTTCATATTTGTATGCACTGTTTTGAAGAAATAGATACTCTACCCCGATACAGAAAGACTATTTCACCCTCGCTTTTTTACTTAGTGATACTGATAGTTGTGCTACTCTTTTCGTATGCTTATTTATCTTTGAAGTGATTAATGCATTTCACCATCATTTTCATTAATTTAATCTGAAAATAATAAATACTTCTTTGGTCCCATGGGAGATGCCATTCTTTCATTTTAAATTTATCCTATAAAAGATGTTATATTTTTAAATTTAAAAAAAGTTCTCTCACATTAATATAAATATATTATTTTCACTTTTCACTTAACACACAAAATAACACTTTCTAAAATTTTGTGTCAGTTTTCAAGTGTGACATTTACTATAAGACAAATGGAGTATAAAAGTTAAACAGAATGGAGACATGTTAGTCACCGCAACCATATTGACTTGTTGGGTTCATATTTCTCCTTCTATATTAGCTTGGGCGGATAATATTCAAGCTTTAAAGAATGTAGTATCCTTTTATTTAATTTAATAATATCTCAAAATTTCAATCATCTAGTTTCTAATAAATACTGCATCTATCCTCTATATTATGGGTACAGTTTTCAATTTTGGACCGTGTTTATTAATTATCTCATTTTATTTTTTACTATTACTATTTTTAGCAGTGGACTAACTTATATTATCAGATTAAAGTAGGACACATGCTGAAAGACGAAGAGAGGAAGAAATTGAAAATTATTATAAATAGAGGTGAATTAAAAAAAATGATGATGGTTGGTTTTTGACTCTCGTACTACTCATCATGTCTCGTACTAACTGCTAAGTGATGATCTGTTTTTTTTTTATGCCTTAAGTGAAATGAGTCATTTTTTTTTATTCTCTTTCTATTTTTCTCTATTTTATTTCTCTTCTTACTTTATTCTCATCCAAGTAACTAACAAAACTCCAATTTTCTTTAATTTTGTGTCGAAAAAATATTTCACTAAGTGAGAGACGATGAAGTAACTAGTCAGATGAGGTATGAAAATTAGAGATTCTCCATGATTTTATGTGTTAAAGTTGGAGCTTGCGATTGAAACAAGAAAACCAAGAAATCAAGTAAAGATGCACGGCGAATTACATGGTTCGGCTCAATGAGCCTACGTCCACGGACAGAGGAGAAAAGATTCACTATGATATCAGATTACAACTCTCATACACTTCTTCACTCAAGAATCGCACAGTACAAATAAGTATCAACTCTCCAACTCTCATGAAGAATCAAAAACTCTCTCTTGTCGATGCTTCTTCCCCTCTTGATGATGTGTGTGTATTCTAACTGAAAACTCTGCAGCTTATTCCTTTCTTATATATGCATCGTTGGAATGAGCTTAACCAACTCAACAAATCCAGTCAGCAACTTTGACACCTCATCTTCCACGTGTCACCTGCTGATTCATGGTTACATAAATAACATTATGGATGCACTAAAATTGCAGTGGAGCGATGCAGGAGTCAAGACCTTGCACATCTTGTCTAACACATTGTTTCAGAAAACACACGCTACATTTCGAAATCCCAAATGCACCACGTGTCCAAATAGGATCTCTTCCACTAAAATTAATACTAATACTTTTCTGCCCAGTTTTGAACCTGCGATGTGTTAGGGCATCCGCATCGCTGCGCGATGCGGGCTACGTCTCGTCGAGACGAGACGCAGCTGTCTCGACGCGTGACGCGTCCCGGCGAGGCCGGCCTCGAGCTCGCGAGGCACGCGCCCGACTGGCGTGACGCCCACTCGCCGACCCGCGAGTGGGCGTCGGAATTATGACGTCATAATTCATTTTTTTTTAAAAAAAAACAAATTTTCGATTTTTTTTTTTAAAAAAAAAACGGTAATATGACCGTTCAACGGTCATATTTTAATTTTTTTTTTTATTCTATATATACTCTTCTTCATTCTCCATTTTACACACAAACACACATCTATTCTCTCATCTCTCTTTCTTTCCTCTCCAATCACTTCTATAAAATCATTCCTTTATTTTTTTTCTTCTCCCAAATTTAATCCATTATGGATCCATTTGAGCAAATGCGTCGAATATTGGAAGAATCGCTAGAAGAAGATCGACGTAGGGAGGAGGAAGCCACCGCGCCTCCTCAAAGGCGACGCCCGGACTTACATCCATCGTAAGCGGGAGGAAGCCGCCGCAAAGTTGGAACGTGATTACTTCAGTCCAAACCCGGTATGGGGAGATATCTACTTCCGTCGCCGTTTCCGTATGTCACGTGCGCTATTTTTGCATATCGCGAATACATTGGCAGGACGGGAAGAGTACTTCAGAGAAAGGTTCGACGCTGTTGGCCGTCCTAGCTAGGGCTGGGTAAATATACCGAAAAAACGGTATATCGATCGTATCGTATTGAAAAATATCGAATTTTCGGTATACCGAAACTTTCGGTACGATACAAGACCGTATCGAGAGGTTTCGGTATGATAACGATATAAATTTTCTTATACCGCGGTATACCGTTTTATATCGAATATACGATATATATCGATATTATCGGTATACCGAAATATATCGAAAATCAAAGCGTATCGAATTATCGATACATATCATTTATACCGTTTATACCGATGATAATGATGATGATGATGATAATGATAATGATGATGATGATGATGATGATGATGATGATGATAATAATAATAATAATAATAATAATAATAATAATAGTAATAATAATAATAATAATAATAATAATATAATTTAACTTTTTAAGATTAAAAGTTTAAATCATAAATATATCCATATAACTTAATTATATATTTTTTGATTATAAAGATGTGGACAATGTTTATTTTATTATGTTAAAATTATATTAATTTTGGTTTTATTTTTCGGTTTTGAAATTATATTTTTTGGTATACAGGTATTCGAAATGGTATAAAGTTTCGGTATATCGTACGAAATATCGATATACCGTTCAGAACGGCATACCGAAGTTCGGTACGATATACCGAAATTTTGAAACGGTAACGGTATAGTTTTTTTCCAAACCGAAACTTTCGAAACAATAACGATATGAAATTCTTTCATATCAATATTTTCGGTATGATAACGAAGCAAAATTTTTGATACGGTATATCGTATCGACCCAGCCCTAGTCCTAGCCACACGACGCTCCAGAAATGTATTGCGGCAATCCGTCAGCTTGCTACTGGACAAACGGAGGATTCGTTCGACGAATACCTGCACGTCGGAGAATCCACTGGGAGACTTTGTTTGTTGAACTTCTGCAAAGGCGTCCGGGCAGCCTTCACCGACGAATTTCTGAAGAAGCCAACCACCGCAGATTGTCAGTTTCTGCTCCGACTTCATGAACAAGTGCACGGATTCCCCGGGATGCTCGGGAGTGTCGATTGCATGCATTGGCAATGGAAGAATTGCCCTGTGGCGTTGAGGGGGTCATACACGAGTGGCCACAAAGGCACCCACCTTACCGTTATACTCGAGGTCGTCGCCGACTACCGGCTATGAATTTGGCATGCGTATTTCGGGGTCCCCGGCTCGAACAACGACGTCAACGTGCTCAACAACTCCGACCTCTTCGCTGAAGTTCTGAATGGTAAAGCGTCAGCCATCAACTTCATCGCTAACAATCGCCAGTATAAAATGGGGTACTATCTTGCCGACGGTATCTATCCGAAGTGGCCAACCTTCGTGAAGACGTTCAACAGGCATGCGGACGAAAAACAGTCTCTTTTTGCGCAAAAGCAAGAGTCTGCTCGCAAGGATGTGGAGAGAGCGTTCGGGGTTCTCCAAGCTCGATTCAACATTATCAAAGCCCCGGCTCGACAGTGGTTTATGGAGAATATGGTCGACATCATGTATACGTGCATAATCTTGCACAACATGATTGTCGCCAACGAAGGACCTGAGGCGGGAAATTGGTTCGACCCTGAAACCCCGGGAAGCTCAACCGCAAGTAGTCCGCCTCGAACCGGAGTGCATCCGTCTTTGCAAGAGCGGTTGTCTATTCGGGCAAGGACACATGATTCTACCGCCCACGCCTAACTCCAGGAGGATCTAATGGAGCACATTTAAGCAAAATTTGGCAACTGTTAGATGATCGTCACTAGAGAACTCCTTCTTCTGCTTCATTGCCTCCATTTTTTTTATTTGAGTTTAAATGTGCAATTTGTAAGTTCTAGTTTTTTAATTATGTCTTTTTTATTTTTTTAGGTATTTAAATTGTAATTTTATTTTATTTAATGAAGTGTGTTTTTATTAATTGAATTTGTTGGAATTAAAAATAAAAAATTAAATTGAATGAATAGTTAAGAGATGGTTAAGAGATGGAGGGATGCAGGTGATGTCTCTTAGGGTGTCTCCACCGTCGCCCTTCCCACTCGCCCGTCGCGGACGGGCGACCTGACGGGCGCCATAGTGGGCGGGACGACCGCCCACGCCCGTCCCGTGTGCCCCTACGATGGCCTCGCCCCTCCCGTCGACGTCCGATCGGACGTCCGCCACTGTGGCGAAGGTCGGACGTCCCGATCGGACGTCCGACATTTTATTTTATTTTTTATTTTATTTTAAATAAACTGTATAAATAGGGCTCCCTCAACTTCATTTCATTCACACCACTTGTGTTGACAAGTTTCTCTCTCTCTACAAATTTCATTTCTACTACAACGGAGTACAATAGAAACTCCCCCACCACGAGCGGAGGGAACACACCCTCGATTCCCATCGGATCGGAGGGAAATTTTGCGGGGATGAATCCCCAGATGGCGGGGATGGGCGGTATGTCGGCGATGACTCCCCAAATGTTCTACAATATGTACACTTGGATGAGTCAAATGGGTCAGATGATGCCGGGGGCAGCGGGTATGCTGGCAAATATGTCGGGGATGGGTGGGACTGCGGGGATGGGCGGTATGCCGCCAAATATGGCGGGGATGGGTGGGACTATGCCAGGGGCAGCGGGGATGGGCGGTATGCCGCCAAATATGGCGAGGGTGGGAGGGATGATGCCCGGGGCAGTGGGGATGGGCGGTACGCCGCCAAATATGTCGGTGAGTGGGTCGATGCAGCACAGGAGCCCAAGGACGCCTAGGGAATCTGTCTATCGGCCATATATAGATTTGTTGGCCGATGACTCCCCTTCTTCTGTTCCGGAGATTCAGTACGCCGGCATCGAGACTTTCTCTTTTGAGGATCTGGGGCTATCGCCAATCCGTGAGACTCCCCAGGAGGCGGGGCCTGCAAGGGGCAGGAGCAAAGGCAAGGCCAAGGCCAGGAGCGGGGGTAGGGGCAAGGGCAAAGTCCCGAGCTCTTCCTCACACACGGGGGCAGAGGAGGAGGAGGGTGAGGATGAGACTGAGAGGAGGACGATCTGGACCGTGTGAAAAATGTCGCGCTTGCGAAGGCATGGATCGATGTTGTAGAGGATCCCTACGTCGGAGCGAACCAGTATGTTGACCGAATGTGGCATCGCATCAGTGCCGCCTACTGCACCATCAAACCGCCTGGGGCGAAGCCTCGTATCCCCGAGCAATGCCGGAAACAGTGGCTCCGGTTGAGGCCTAAGCTCAGTCGTTTTGCCGCCCTCTACCAAAACAACATGCGCATGGTAAGCAGCGGCATGTCTGAGGATGATGTGCGGAGACAAACCTTCTCCCAGTACCCCAACAAAGAGTTGGGGATCAAAGAGTTTGACCAGTGGGGGGCCTTTCTCGTGGTCAAGGAATCGCAAAAGTTTGCGATTGGTGTCGAATCAGGCTGGAAGCGGACGAAGATCAACTCTTCCGGTGAGTACAGCAGCAGTGTTGGTTCGCACGAGCTCCCCGAAGCCGAGGAAGTGGCCCCGCTACCACGAACAGACTCTCGCCGTCGTCGTCGTCCGATGAATAGTTAAGAGATGAGACGGTTAAGAGACGGATAAGAGACAGGGATGCGGATGGTCTTATGTTTTAAGCAAATCAATGAATACACATATTTATGTTAAATGGTACTCCCTCTGTCCCAAGGTATTAGATCACCTTTCTCTTTTGGGATGTCCCAACATATTAGAAAAATGAGTTTTTTAGCAAAAAGCATCTATCTTATTTTATTCTCCACCTACTTTTTTCTCTCTTCTCTCCCCTACTTTTTTCCTCTCTCATACTTTACTCTCTCTACTTCAACTATTTAAATATCAATTCCTTAAATCATGTGCCCAAAAGAAGTGAGTCTAATACTCCGGGACGGGGGAGTATATTTTAGTTTTACATGAGTTCATTAACCTTATTTTATGCGGGAGCATATGCTTAGAATTGAGATGAGAGAACTGTGCCGGCGGAGGACGTGGCGGAGAAGGAATCGTTGGAATGGGATGACGTGTCCCATATCTTGAAATAGTGAGACCACTGCATATGATTTTGTCTCCATATATATGCCCATCATCTAATGCTTACTCATTATTTAGATCATTTACCTGAATTTCTGCCTATTAATAATTCGTGTTAAATATGCTCTTTTCTAAAAAGGAAAAAAAATGCTTATTAAGTGCTTATTTTTTCTTTTCAAAATAGTTGGAGTAATCAATAATTATTCTCGTTTATGTTGTGGCTGTTGTTACTCTACTTCCCTCCTATTATTACTTGAGACTTGAGAGGGGAAACATCGTATGGTTGTGTTTAAATTTATAGAAGTATTAGAAAAATTTAAAGAGAAAAATGATGTGAGTATATTTACCAATAAAGATACTTTATATACTTTTCCTGCTAAAGTTTTAATTTCGAATGATGTTGTACTTATTTGTTTGGGACTTGGGATAATTCAATATCATAGACATCAGACATTAGACACTAGATACTACTACCACTCTTAGTCTTTTGCTATTATACATACAGAGGAATTTCCATCGAAAATCATTAAAGAAGAAACTCGTATATTTATGATTTACAGAGCTCAAGCCCAATAACTTCAGCTCAAAAGTTAATGGGCTTTCAGCTGGTTCGGTCCTACTGTTTCACTTTGATCAATCCCAATAATGTTAGTTGGATTAGTGGCTTTGGTTAATTCACTTCCACTTATATCCTCTATTTTGTGTGTGTACACTACAAATATGTATATAGGAGAAATATATACAAAGTGTATTCAATTTAAAGAAAAATGTTAGCGAGATGTTATAATTAGCGGTGTTACGATTGTGTTAGCTATGAGGTTGTTCGGTTTGCAAAATTGTATCACAAAATTAAATATGTAGTGTGTTTGGTTTATAAGATTCATTTCCACAACTTAATTCTAAATAGATAATCATGAGATAATTAGTCAAAGCGAAACAGATGTCCTGAATATGGGCGAGGAACTCCTCCTCCGACTCAATATGCCGTAGGGACTCCGATCATAGCGCTTGTCCGGCTTCGCTAGCTTCTCGACTGCGCTCCTCTCCTTGTAAGTTTGTGCTCGCTAATCTCTTAAAATAATCTCTCAACTTAATCTTAGATTATATCTTGATAGTATTATTTTATCTAGGAAATTGAAAACCACTGTTAGTATTAAAAAAAAAATCACACTTTTCAAATTTTGTAATGAAGTATGTTAATTAACAAATTCATTTACCATATTATCAAGATAGGAAACGAACCAATGAGAAAGCTTGAATTATCCACGTGTCAGCCAATGGAGCCATGTCAACATTGACCCCTGAAAATTGTTGTGGATATCCCTAAAACTTCATTTTCGATAAAATGTTTGGAGATAAAGAAAGAGAGGCTTAGCAATATTAGCAAAAGCCACCATTTTCTTAGCATTTGCCGAAATCACACTTCCCTGAGCTTTAGCCCAAAATGGCAGCGGCAGCTTCCACTTCCATGGCGGCCACCCCTATCTTGCTCCACCGCCTCCCCGCCGCCAGACCTGCCGCCGTCTTCTGCTCCTTGCCCCAACGTCCTACCCTTTCCGCCACTCCCTTCAAGCTACTCAATGGTCCAATCTTTATCATTATTGTTCTTGACCTGTTGTGGAATTGGGGATTTTAGTTTTACTCTGTATTTATTATTGACTGTCTTTTGTTTGTTTTATACTTGGATTATGTACTTGGATTATTGAATATTGTTAGTTTTGTTTGTTTCTTGAAAATGGATGCAGTCACAACTAGTAATAAAATTCATTTTTTTAATTATGTGGGAAATTTTGTATAATGTGCAATTGTGCAAGGTTTCTTGAAAATGTTCATGGAAATCACTGATTAAAACAGTGTAGTTTTTTGGCTCAGTCATAAAATAACTCTTTTTGAATCAATCAACTTTGTTGTACATTGTATATGAATGTATAATAAAATACCCACATTCCAACCTTACCAATTTGTAGGTCTTGATACATTAGATAGTTTGATGTATTATCAAATTCCATGGGGGAGTCAAAAAATTTCAGGCCGTGATGCATTAGAAACTCCACTTACTACTTTTGCGTTGCTGTTTTTGATGCACCATGACCTGCAAACTTTTCGACTTCTCCCTGGAGTTACAAGATGTAGGGATAGGAACCACTACTTGCTAAACTTCACTTATTACTTTTGCAATGTACTTTTCAATGTGATGACTAACTTGCTCTGATTATATTCAATGGAGTTTTTGGCTTGATATAATTGTTGCTGAAGTTGGGGTGCTGCCGTTGTAAACAGAGTCTAGGAGGTCTTCCCAGCTCCTCGTCAAGGCATCTTCATCAGAGGAGAGCTCTCTTGATACCAATGAATTGTTCAATGACCTCAAAGAAAAGGTAGATAACACACTATCCCAACAATTCTTCAATACTTGATGCTTCTGACCTCTCACTGTTTGATGATGGTTCTTGATCAGTGGGATGCTGTTGAAAACAAAACTACTGTGATTCTGTATGGTGGTGGATCAATTGTTGCAATTTGGTTAACTTCCACAGTTGTTGGGGCAATTAACAGGGTTCCATTGGTAGGTTCTGCTAGGAAAACATGTAGCTGCACCATTTTTCTGTGTTGGTTCTTTTCTCATGGTTAATTTATCTCCCTTTTGACTTACACGTCGCTTGTTTCTATGAATACTCGTCATCAGCTTCCCAAGATCATGGAGTTGGTCGGGCTTGGATACACCGTGTGGTTTGTGTACCGTTACCTGCTCTTCAAGGTACACTACCCAATCAATCCTCTCAAAATACATTTGTATTAAGTTGTATTCTCTGGTAATTGATGCATAGCTTAAGGAATGTTTCACTCTTGCAGAGAAGTAGAAAGGAACTGTCAGAAGAGATAGAATCAATAAAAAAGAAGCTTGCTGGAACTGAATAGAAGCTTGCAGTGTTTATTACATTCATCTCAGCCTCAGACCAGTGACATCTTAATATATATATATATATATGCATAATATATGCTGTATCAGAGAGATCTGGTGTTGTAATATAGAATAGGACATATGTATGCATTTTTCCCTTCATCATATTCTAATGAATGGCTTCCTTTTTTTTATTTGTGTTGAATTTGATTCTAAGATGAGAGACAATGTGGATTATATATCTCACTATTATTGCATCAACCAAAATAACAGTACAGAGAAATCCACACAAATTCTCATCAAACTACATAGTAGATAACAATCCTCTAACTTAGTACTTACTATTGTATAAAGCAAAATGCTATACCTTAGAAACAAAAATAAAATAGATAGGATTACAATTCTCAGAAGCTCTTTAGAGTTTGTCTATGTCTTCGTCCTCGAATTCAATGTAATCATCACCAGGGCCATCGTCCTCCTCATCAAGTCCTCCAGCAATACCCTCATTGAGCCTCGTGTTCTCGGGCAGTTCGCCATAGGCCTTCAGCAACCTAGCTTCATCTGGCATGTACTTGAGGATCACATCAGCCTTGTCATCCTAGTAGCAACCAAAAAGAGGTCAGGTGAGCAAATCGAACCCAACTTACAAAGATTAAACCAAATAAGACACTATAAGCACACAAGCAGATAGTAAAAGCAAGAACATGATAAACAAGCATCAGTAAGCAGTCTTAATTTCTTATTGCCTCTTTACCACTCAATCCATCTAGAACTTAAAGCATTGCAAATTTGGGTATAAATAGACATAGACACCTTTCAAAAGCAGAGGCTTTAGCTAGCAAGCAAGCAACACTAGATGATGGAGCTAATACGGAACAACAAGCATAATTGCATTCTTATTCTTAGAAAAAACAAGCATAATTGGATTTATAGAATAATATCAATGAAAAAGAAGCATGTTTTGACTATCTACCAAGGCTCCATCTAAATCCACAACAGAGAATCAAACACTATCACAAAAAGGAATAAACGCGAAGATGGAAAAAAATCTCCATTCATGGATACAAAAATAAATAATCAGCAGTTTAAGTAAGAAAAAGAACATAAACACTTAAACTTTCCACACTACTTTCATAAAACAGTCTTCCTCTCAGATCGTCAGTATTCAACAGAAAACTTACAATTAAAAGGTAAACATCAAAATATAAGAGTAAAACTTACAATTAAAAGAGTAAATTTTGACAGCACAATGATCAATAACAGTAAAAAAACTTGAAACCGAACAAAGCTGAGACAACTAATTTAATCAACAGATGATAAAATCATCCAAATTACAAGACGCCCCACAGTCAAGATCAAGAAATAAAATAAATCACATAAATAAAGATTGAAATTTGCAGTAGTACCTGATAATCGCGGAGACCGACGAGGATAATATCGCCGGCGGCGATCCAAACCTTCTTGTGCATCTTCCCCCGGATGTGACAGAGGCGCTTGACGCCGTCGATGCAGGTGGCCTCGCAGCGGCCGTTTCCAAGCATGCGCATGACCTGCGCGTATTCCTGCCCATCTTCCTTGAAAACCAATTCCCTCTTCTCGTCGTCGGCCTCGTTCTTCCCTCTCTTCCGATTCTTGCCTCCCTTCCCCTTGTTCTTCGGCATCTCGGCCAAGTAAAAACCCTAGATCCGACGGCTGATTGTTTCTCCTCTTTTGGTAATTTCTCTCCCTTGCTATCCAACAATAGTCGTTTGCTCAATTCTTCCAAAGCGAGAAGGTTTACTTTAGAGAGAGAGACGGTGTAGAAGGAAAGAGAGAGCCAAACTTTCCAAGTTTCAAGTCACGAGATATGGTGTATTCAGGCTTATATTATGGGCCTTGGGCTTTCCAATTGTATGTCGGTGGGTTAGCCCAATCTTATTTTTTCTGCAGATAATAGTTAGTAGTAGTAGTATTTTTTTTTTTTAAATAAAAAACTAAAATTACACAACTGTTTATACATTATTACAGAGTACTCCATCAAAATTGTCAAAATGATTTCTTCATGAACATAGTTGCTGAATCTACAAATGTGGCATTGTTTAGTCAACTTTCGATTTAGTCAACTTTCGACAAGCCTTTGGAAGAACGAGGCTGCTGCCCTTCTAGCCTTGCTTCCATCAGCTTCGCCTTCAACGTATTTGGTCTTGCACCGTTTTCCCATCTCCCACACGACTCGGAGATCTCGGGATCTCCCGCTGATACCTCAGACTTCCACTTTCTGGATGGGTCCACGCGATGCCCAAGACTCATATCAGCATCACTTGCTCTTGTCCTTCCTTCCCGAGTAGATCGTTGCAAGATTTCGCCTTTCTTGGGCATCGGGTGATGACCCATGTCATATGAGTTTGTGTTTCTGGTTTTCGTTGATCCCTCGTTCACTTGTTGGTGATGCTTCTCATCGTCTAGCTGAATATGGGAGCAGGACGGATCTGATGATCCCCTCCGTGAATGTTGCTTCTCGTTGCCTGCTCTTGGTCTCATTGTTTCCTTGTTACGACCATCAGAGGCTAATTCCTCGTTCGCTTGCTTCAAACTATACCCTCTAGAAAGATGAGGACGATGGCTGGTCATTCCAATAGAGTCGTCTTCATCGTTCACTTGCCAAGGAGCGCTTGCAGGCTCGTTCAAATGAAAAGACTCCAGAGAATGTGGAAGTGCACGGCTCTGAGAGGGCGTCTTTGTGGACACATCAACATTAGTTCCAGAATGATCGGATTGTTTCTCTCGAAGAAAGGATTCAATCTCGATGCATAACTTGTCCAAAGCAGATTGTTGTAATGAAACGTTGCTAGCATCTGCTAGCTTCATCTGCGCTCGTTCATCCAACCAGGCTTCAGAAATGTGAAGAATTAATCGGTCATTTTGTTCCCTTCCAATCTGATCCTTGCCACATTTTTGTTTAACGAGGCGTACTTCTTGCTCATAATCTCTAATCCCTTTGGCAAACTCATCACAGAGGTCTTCTAGCAGCATCCGTGCTTTCCTCTCCCGATCAAGTTCTCTCAAGACATTAGAGAACGATGATTTCATCTGCGAGAGCTCCTTGGCCAGCTTGTGATGACGACTCTCTGAATGTCTTCTTAATTTCAGTTCATCCTCTAACTTGTCTTCGACTAACTTCACTGTATCCTTGATACGTTGTTGTTCCCTCTTTCGAGCAACTTTGTACTCTGTCATTTGCTCCAATAAATGATCGATTTCACTCTGATCTCTTTTCTTCTCTTGCATCAGTTCTTGATTTCGTGCCTGGGTTTGCTCCAGTTCCCTCTTCAGAGCTCTCACCAACGACATATCCAATGCATGCTTTTCTTCGAGGCTCCAAATTTTATTTAGCACTTTAAGCAACTCCGTGGATGTTTTGAGGCTATAACTCGACTCTCCAAATTTTCCATTTGACACTACAGAGCTTAATGGACTAACTGCAGATCTACGCGGAAGAGCCATCTGCAAGTAAAGACAAATTAACCAAGATCACTAAAACCAAACATGGACAAGCAAGAGCAACAAAATGCAATTTCCATTTCAATCTATATAATTAGTATACAATCAAAACCACCTCCATTGAGCTAGAGCAGCTGGCAGGGGACAGAGCTGCTTCATCGACTCTGGCATTATCCTGCGCCAGCGAAGATGCAAGCTGCTTCCTAAAACTAATACCGCTCTTCTCCTGTGCAAATAGCAAGTAAGAATAATTATAGAGGCTACAACCACAAGTTGTCAGATTGGATGCAATCTCAAGCTCCAAACTAGGATCAAAACAGTGAAAGATGTGAATAGTCTTGTAAGTTGAACGAGATCGAAGCATGAAAGGTTCCCGGATTTTCAAACACATACAGAGAGCAAGTTGAACAATTAAGCAGCAGAAAATCACCAAATCATAAACAAAATGGGGTCCCAATTGTTGCAAAAGTAGAATAGGGATAAAACAACATAAAGAGTGCAAATTTGTGGCCCCATAGTTATAATGTTTATCTATATTAATGTATATTATGCACTTGTTTAATCAAGAAATAAGATGAGACAAAAAGGGTAACATTTCCAGTAGAAATCAATCAAGAAAACAACAAGGTTTGAAGAATTTTACCTGTTTTGACAGTGATGCTGCCTCATCCAAATCTTGCAAAGTGTGAT
Organism: Salvia hispanica; assembly: GCF_029641045.1. Classification (NCBI taxonomy): domain Eukaryota; kingdom Viridiplantae; phylum Streptophyta; class Magnoliopsida; order Lamiales; family Lamiaceae; genus Salvia; species Salvia hispanica. The sequence continues at coordinate 50,053,753 of NC_142695.1, read as the reverse complement.
TGGTCAAAATAGGCCCATTTTTGTTGATGTTGAGCTGGGGCTCCATCTCCCACAGATTTGCACCCAATTTCCTAGCAGAGAGTGTTGTTAACTTTGGGGGGAAATTAGAATCTGGAATTAGGGTTCCGTCAGATTGAAGTAAGCCGAATTTCCACGTGGGAGAAGGAGTGGATTTTCCCTCTCTTTTCCCTATCGAAATCCCGCGCTTCAGCTTTTCCACCATTAATTCACCCCTTTCCCTTTCCCTCTCCTCTTCCTCCTTTACCTTTTCCTCCCTCTTCATTTCCTCTCTCTCTCTCTCTCTATGAATTATTGGTACTAGACTGCGGCGACATTTCTTGGTCACACGCACACGCAGTGACTGACAGAAGCACACGCGCTGATCACTGTTTCTCTCTTCGATCGAGCTTAAAGATTTCTCTCTCTCATGTGAACGCTTTATTGCAGCAGCACTCTTGGGGGAAATTTGGTGGCTTTATTGAAACGCTTTGAATGCATGCGGATGCGATGGCTACGGATGAGCAAAGCAATTTAGGGTGGGGTTCATCCTAACCATCTTCAGCTGCACTTAATCTGATGGGACATTTATCGGCAATTTTGGGGAAGAACGATTTCTGAGGTTTTGTGTAAGAAAATGTTGGCCACTCGACACGTGTGTTTTGTTTTGCTTTGTCTTGCTTCAGTGTTCACAAAGTTTCGGCTTTTATCTCATGCTTCTATTGTTTCATTTAATCTAGGTTTTCGATGATACTACTAAAAAATTTATGGATTAATTATATATAATTTTAATTTTATTGGATTTGTAATAGTAGTAATAAAATTTTGGCCTCGTAAAATTATAATGTACCTGATTAGTTCGCAATCTGAGTAAGGCTGATTTGGAATCTGAATAGATTAGTCCGATAGATTGCACCTAAATGTATTATTGTATATTACTAATATTTTGTTAAGTTTAACAACTGATTTAACAACCAATGATAATTTTTATAAAACATGCTTTGAAATATTATGACATGTGATTGTTTTTAATTTTAGTTTTACAAATCTTAAATTAGATAGATGTTCAATGACACGATCCATGTCATAATTTATTTTTAATTCATTCAATGACTCAAGATTATTAAATGTCATTCTTCGTTAGTATTTATTCATATTCGAGTTTAGGCATATAATATCTCAAATACTCATAGTTAAATGTCTTATATTCTATAATATGAGTAATTTTCATTATTGTGCATTTAATTTTATCGTTAGCAACTCGATCAATTCGTTGGACTAGTCCAAAATTCAAACATTTAGGATTAGAGTTGAAAATTTCTAACCTGATAAAATTCTAGTCCTATTAATCTGCACACCGAGTAGGATTGATCAGAAATCCACTGGACTATCCTAATTGGCATCCATATTCGACTTTAGCACATGATTTATGCATGTTGTAAAAATATTTTTTCCATATAAAAGTTTAATTTTAAAAATAAATTAAAAATTCAGACACTATGATTCCTTCGAACTTTAGTTAGGTCATTCTTAAGAGTGATGCTAAATGGCCACATCATGGCTGACCATAATTTGACTTTTCAATCATATTTAATGCACTCGTAAAGAATAAAAAAATTCAAGACTATTTTACCCATTTCCTTAATTCTTCCATCAATATTTTCCTCAACTTTCGATAACGCTTTATACTTTATTTTATTTTATTTTATTTTATCAAACACCTTCACGGTGGAGGACGCTTTATACTTGTTACTCTTATTTTCTCGGAATTTTATTTATAATAAAAATTAAGAATATTAAATAAATGTAGTATAATATAATATTATAATTAAATATTTAAATTCATTTTATTGTACACGTCTGAAAAGTGTGTGTCACGTTTTGCACTAAATAATAGGAGTACTCTGTAATACTAATAGTATATGATAAATTAATAGTATAAATTTAGTGATATAAAGTAAAATACAAAGTTTAACATTTGAAATTGATGATTATTTAAAAAATAATGTTATTATAATAAAGTCAACGACAAATAGCATACATTAATAAATATTAATAATAGTAATAGTAATAATTACTATCACATTTAATTGTTTATAAATTATTGTATTAATTTGCAAATTTCGTATGACTAGTAGTACACTCTCATGTTTTGATGTTATCAATTACTGAAATAATTTTATAGAATATAGTATAATTATTAATATTGTGTGCTAACTACATATATAATGGAAATGATACACCCTCCGTTTCACAAGAGTACGTATTTTTTGGTTAGATACGAATTTTAACGTACAATAGGCAAAGTAAGAGAGAGAAAGAAATAAAAAAGTAAATAAAGTATTATTAGTGAAGAATGGGTCTCACCTTATTATAAATAATAAGAAATAAAAAATTTAGAAAGTACATACTCTTGTGGAACAGACTAAATGGAGTTGTAATTAGTATAGAGAGATTGATTTCAAATTTAAATTTTTATTAAATATATATTCTTTCTTCAAAATTGGAAGGATAAGGGTGATTATGTAAAAATACTTGAGCACTATCTAACACTATTATTTTATAATATTATTTGTTTCAATTATTTACAAAACTGTTATTGTGTGGCCAGTCACATTGTGGCCGCATAGCATTATTGCATTCTTAAAAAGAGTACTTCAATAGAAAACATTCAAAATTCAATAGCATGGTGAGGTAGAACACGTGTAGAATGATTAAGGTAGCTAAAACAATGACAAAATTAAGTGAGATGGTATGTTATGCACTTTATTAGTAAGGTAAGGCGTGGTGAACTTTTTGTCGAAACCAAAAAATTTGCATGTAAATTTAGCAGTGTGGTCCATATGCTAGAATCAGATCACATATAGATAGGTAGATATTGGGTGATTAATGTCATTAATTTGTCACTCCTCCACGCCTACAATATTTAATACGACTCTTAAAATTCAAGTTTTGGTCTTTTCCTCATTTCGTAATTTGTATTTTGTTGACAATACCATCAACATATTTTAAACTTCAATTCGGGTTCTCACTTATTTGTAGATACTTCTGTGTAATGCGTCATAAAAATTTCGAAATTAAATTATTCAAGTGGGTGAAGATATAATTTATTTCATGAACTTTGAATTCATAATAAAAAGGGCTAACAGCTGAAAATACACCAACTATATATGCCAATTTAGATATTTACCATTAATTTTGAATGTGGTGTAAAAAAATACTTACATAAATTTTTTAGTGTGTAGTCAATTTTCCCACGTTCAAGTATTCTCCTAAAATAACATCAAGTGAGGTATGTCAAATTACATTTTTAAATAAGGCGCAGATGATATGATAAAATTAGTGTTCAACACGTCAAATGATTTTGGTTTGATGATTGATTATGTGAACCTTTTTTAGTACATTGTAATTTGAAATTTTTATGTATTTTAGGACATGAATGACACTATTTCGATGTAGTTAGACATTCTAACATGGCATCTTAGAATTTAATTTTGGTGAAATTCAATTTTATAGGATTGGCTACAGAATAAAAATTTATGTATTTTCGGCTATTAAACCTTTATAAAATTAGCAAACTTAAATACTCTTCCGTCCTACAAAAATATGCATTTTCTAATTTTGGAAGATTTTTTTCTCTTTAATGAGATGGGACCCATTCAACCATTATCCACTAACAATACTTTAATTACTTTTTCTCTTTACATCTGTCTTAATTTATCAATTTTATATTAAAATTTGTGCCAAATTCAAAGTGTATATTCTTTGGGGACGGAGGGAGTAACAAAGAATGGCTTAAAACTTTCAACAAAATCGGTGAAAGTGGCACTAGTTTAAAATGGAGTGAACCCCATTTAAGAAGTTGTTGGGCCCATTTAAAACTAGCCCAATTTGGAGCTCGATAGGAAATGGTCCACATTCTATGTCTCTGGATATAGGCCCCTACTCTATTATTCTTGAATAATAAAGTAATATAAATTATCATGATAATAATTATTATAATTTTCAATGCCTCAATTAAAATGGAGTGAGAGAGAGAGAGTTAGTGAGGACAGCAGCCCCATGTGCAGTGAATGGAACTACCTCTATCTCACACAAAAACACACAATGAAAGGTTGAACAACACTCTGATAGTCTGATACACCATCCATACCCAATAATGTACTACTACCCATTAATAGGTGAAACACAGCAGGGGGAAAAAGAAATGAAAAACAGATAATTCTTCAATCTATGATTTAGGACACCAACACAGTGGGAAAAAAATACAGACAATAATGTTGACATTTTCACCACTTGTGAATCAATATCTGTGAATGTAAAGAATAATGATCTTGGCATGGACATTTTAATCATAGCATTCACCTAAGCATATTTTGAACTTACACAAACAATGGCTGCTTCATGTTAGATGTCGATTAGGGTGCGATTTCAAGTCTCGGTTCGAAGCAGAAGCCGGTGAAGAGCTGAAGGGGGAACCTCTTGATCACAGGGCATTTCTGAGACCACTTCCACTGCTTCTGGTTGAAATCGAAGACAAGAAGCGTGGGCGCCCCGTAACTCTGAATGTATACGAGATCGCCCGTCCCACTGCTGGCGAAGACGTCGTCCAGCTCTCCGAAGCCTTGGAAGTATTTATGGGGCATCCGGGCTATCTCCTGCCACTCCCTCCCCTTCAGAAGCCAGATCCCGATGCCCTTGATGATGCCTGGTCGGTCGTGTTTCCCGATGCCTCCAACCATCACGAGCTTTTCATTCAGGTTCATCAGGCGGCCGCATGTTAGAGAACACGGCACTGGGATGAAACTCCTCATTAGCAGGCCATAAGGCGACCGGCTTCTGAGGTTATACATGATAAGGCCGTGGCGGTTGTCGGGACCACCGCCTCCGGTGGAGTAGATCAAGAAGTATAATACCCCGTCACATATCACACTCTCGTCACCGGCTCTCCACCCTGTTAAAACCTCTGTCAGATCCGTCAGCCACTCCCTCGTTTCTGAATCGTAGAGATGGATGGAGAGATCCCACTGCACGAAGTTCTCAGGGACCTGCTTGGATTTGACAATCGAGACGTTGTAACTTTGAGTCGCTCTGTTGACTGAGACCGATAAAGCACTGTAGTCTGGAAATTTAGGGCCAGGAGGCTCATCAAGCCCCTTGCAAGATTTGGTGATCGGGTTGCATACATACAGCTCGCTCCTGCTATCATTATCCATGAAGCAGACTAGTCCGCTCGATGAAGCAATGAACCAGTTGGATTTCTCAATGCAGGGAAGGTCGATACCGTACCACTTTCGGAGAATGGGATCGTATGCATAACCAATTGGTTCGTCAGAGCTCGTGAACATGAAGTACCAAGGCTTGTGTAACAATGCATGAGAATTGTTCCAAAGAAACCTCTTTGATGTCACTATCTCATGCCATCTTTTGCACACACAACCCGCCCTGAAGATGCTAGCAATGGGGAGATAGGTTAATATCCGTTCCAGTAGATCATCGGGAAGAACTAGATCCATAGAAACCGCAGTAACGTCCCTGTTGGTTTCTTCATTAAGATCCGAGAATGAATCAAATCCCACAGTGCCACTGTCGACGTTGTCAATACAATGACTAACCCATGAGATTTCCTCCTCCATCGTTTAGCCTACGGAAGAAATATTCGATAAGCAAATACACAAGAACCTTTATAACTTCTGTTACATTGCTATAGGTACAAAAAACAAAGAACCAATAACACGAATGATATCTCACTTCACACCAACATCTTCTCACAAGATAGTACTAGAATTGAATTAATTTGAATAACCAATGAAATGAAAAAGCTCTTTCAACTAGCACAAGAAACATATATGGAGTATTTCCATAGATTCCAAAACGTTTGAGAAGGATTGAACCAACAAAAACTATAATATCCTTGTTCAGAGCAAAGATTAAAAACTGAAGATCTAAAACAAGAGAGAGATAATGTAGATTTACAACAAAAAGCAGCAATAAATAGATTTGAGCAACACTAAGCGTTGAAAAGCTTCCAAACAAGTACACATCACATTTCATAGGCTATTTACAAAAAGATGAAATCCAGCCACACAATAAAGAGGCAAAGAATATAGAGAGAGGAAAAGACATTAAGAAGAGAGGCTGTAGACCCTTAGCCCTTTGGGCTAAACACACCAATGAGATTACATTATTTACTATTCACTTAACAAACGTCTACTTCAAGAATTTCACACCAAACCTTGAAAATTTTGCATTCTCTAAAAAATGAACCAATGTTACCAAACACCCAATATCAGCAGCAATAAGGGAAAATTACCAAACACCCCATACCAATACAAACAAATCGTCAAACTATGAAGAAGAGCAATAGCTAGCACAGACAGATCTCAGAACAAGCTCAAAATCCCATCTGAAAACAGCAAAAAGATAGGATTTTTTTCGCATAAAACATCCAAAGATTGTACCTTTATGAGAAGGGTCACACCAAGAACCTCAAAACCCTCCAGATTCGATGCGAAACAGAGAGTTATTAAATGGCCCTAAATTCCAATGTATTTTGGTAAGTTGTATCCACCAATGTCACATATATAACCGGGCAGGGAGAGAGAGAGAGAGAGAGAGAGAGAGGGTATTTTTATGTTCAAATCAAATGAAGTAGACGAAACGACAGGAATGGATGAATGAAAGAGAAGGGCGCATTTTTTTGGTTTTGTTGACATAGACAAAAGTGAGTTTCACTAAGTGTTGAAGTGTTTTTGAAGGAATTTATCGAGGAATTTTTTGATCGATCCAGGGTTTTTAATGGATGACAGTGAAACCCAAAATTATATATACTCACTTACTTAAAAATTACTAGTAAAATGGAAAAATTGTGGGCAGCTTTGTTCATGTTTTTTGGTCACAAATTATAAATTTATAATGGTGTCTTACTCATCTTCTATACTATCGCCTTCCATTTTTCTTCCTTGAAATCGTTGTTTCGCTTATTACTTTTTTGCCTCGCTACTTCCACTTATTTCCATTTCTACCCTCAAGGTAATTATGAAAATAGTTACTCGTATCAAATACTAGAAGCATGGTCATTTTTTTTCAATAATTTCATCCCTAAATGAGTTATCACCCATACCAAACATGTCATTATTATTACTATCGTAAGTACTATATAATTAAAATGTAATCCAAATTACTCAGTTTCGACACCAAATATGTGTCTCCAATAATTAAATAAATGTATGCATCAAATACTATCTTTTAAGCACAACATTTGTTGCAGAGTCACTGTAAGACTGCTCTGCCTGCATACCTATCATCTACCACTTTGAATCGTTCTCATCCGTCCCTTGTCTATTAAGCACAACATTTGTTGCAGAGTCACTGTAGCCTGTAGGACTGCTCTGCCTACGTACCTATCATGTACCATTTTGAATCGTTCTCATCCGTCCCTCCTAATATGCTCTAATTTACTCTTTTTATTCTTATTTGCTGTAGAATAAATATACAATCTGAAAACGGTTATATATAATCAAAATTTTGGGAGAAAAGGAAAAATGAAAAAATGAAGTAAATATTAGGTCATGGACTTGGGATATGGACTTTTTGATCATTTGATGATTCATTTATTCATATTGAATCCAAGTTCCAAAACCTTGATTTTATTGAAACTGGGTTCCATCTTTTCTTGCATCAATTTTTTTTTTTCAATCAAGATTTCGTAGACACTATTTGGAGTTGAGAAATTTGAGTTTTTATGTATTTTTGCTTTAGATTTATTCATTAAAATGCGTTTTCATGCAAATTGTTTCAAATTAACAGTATAAAAACTGACAGCTGAATATTGTCTTGGCTTTACACGTGAATTGATATTTGAAATTAATAAGTTGTCAGTAGGTAATATTAGGAGTAATAAAATATACTACTACAACTGTATTTGTAATATGTTTGTGTAGCGCGTGAAAAAAATTTGTAGTGTCAATTTTTTTCTGATATATTATGATATCAATTTATGTATTTCGTAATTGATTTATAGTTTTTCATCAAACTATTAGTTTATATAGTGGATTTAAAATTCTCTCAAATCAATAGCTCGATTTTTTTTTTGTACTAAGTTTATAGCTCAATTTTTTTTTAAGTTTATATAGCCTTGAGGCTCCTAACTCTGATTTAGTTTATTTTATAGGTTGAACTTAAAAAAACATTTTAGTCCCCAATTTGAGAAAAGAATCCTAAAAATTCTTTTGTTTATTTATAATTGGGAAATTGGTCTCTAAAACCATGAACTTTGCCTAAAATTTGGTATTTCCCATGAACTTTGAAATTGGTATATAATATCATGAACTTTGCATTTTGTTTGGTATTTCCCGAACTCACTCAAATAAGATATTTTCATCAAAATCTTATTTAACATAGGCAACCGTGATATGTTTTATAATATTTGAAACCACTTTTTAAATTCATAACATGTAGCATAAAAAGTCATGTTGAAAACCACGATGATTTAATTGTGTCAAGTATGATAAAAGCCTCGTAAGTTAGTCAAATATAGTAATAAATATGCCGTGGGAAATACCAAACAAAATGCAAAGTTTGTGATATTATATATCAATTTCAAAGTTCATGGGAAATACCAAACAAAATGCAAAGTTTGTGATATTATATACCAATTTCAAAGTTCATGGGAAATACCAAATTTTAGACAAAGTTCATAGTTTTAGAGACCAATTTCTCTTTATAATTTTGGTACATTCGTTTTCAACAAGAACAAGGTTTCGCCCTTATAATGCATCAATGATACTACTATCTTTTTATCCCTTCACAACTTTTTACTGGAAAATTAAAATAAATTTTGGACATGTAATTAAAAATTAATAAACACTATAATTCAATAACTTTTAATACAGTCGAGACATTTCGTCAAATGTGCATGCTTTTACGGTTTTACCTAACCTCTCTATGCATCGAGCTTTTAGTGGAAAAAGAACAACATATTTTATCGCACTAATATTCTTCATTTGACATTAAGAATGGTAGGTTTGTCAAATACTATTTGTTGCTTAAATATTGTCTCTATGTAGTAGAAAATTGGTAAGAAAGAAAAATAAATACTAGTATATTTTTCCTGTTGGATTAGGGGAATGGATCCCTGCTGTGGCAAATAGCACAGCAGGGGACTGCAGTGTATAAAACGCAAGATATAAAGCATGAAACGCAGCTATTTAGTTTGATATGAATATTATATTCTTTGCATTCCATTTATTTTATTGTTAACATTCGTTTTCATAAGGAGTACTTGTCATCTTTAATTTTGGTTTCACGATCAATTATTTTATAAATTATTTTTCGGTAATGATTTAGTAATCATGCATGGACCATTTTCGTTCTTTCATTAAATCCAATAAAAAAAAAACTCTCTTTCTATGAATTAATATAACTTATATATTCTGATTACAATCACTCCTAAAATAAATAATTACCGAAATTATATTAAAGGAAAGATACTAGTACTGATTAAAATAACTTTAAAAAGTAATTTATGGTGAGAGGCTACGAGCAAAATTGAAGAAAATGAATGTCTTGCTTTTAAAATTTTAATAACAGTAATATAAATGGAAGGCAAAGAATATAATATTCATATCAAACTAAATAGCTGCGTTTCATGTTTTAAATCTTGCGTTTTATACACTGCAGCCCTTGCTGTGCTATTTGACACAGCAGGGGATCCATTCCCTTGAATTAGTGAAGACCTGGGCAAAAATCCTGAGGGGGCAAAAATGATGTCTCTTTAAATTCAGTTAATTTTCACAATTATCATTATACAAACCGTTTTTTAAAAATAGCTGGGTAATATTTTATTGAAATAAGCACATGGTGAGAGGTAGGAAATAAAAATGAAAAAGTTCTAAATTTTTATTTTTGAATAATTAAAGTGATGAAGTTTGATGTGTATAAAATCTGGAATCACATGTTACACGTAAATTGATTAACCCAAATATTGCAGCCTTTGGCTTTGGGTAAGTTAGTTGAGAAATCTAATTAAGTATTATGTATTCAAATTTTATATAAAATGATTTAAATGGAAATCATCAAATATTAGAGAAAGTTACGGTCGAATTTTTGTTTTGGTAAGCCAAGCATGAATATGACTATTACAATAAAGAATAAGGTATTTTCGAAAAGTGCGTATAGAAGAAGTTGTAAATTTAATAATTAATATATTTGTTGAGAATGTGATGTATCAAGACAAAAAAAATTAATTATTATTATTTCACATAGTTAATCAACATCAATTGTTTGTCAGTACTGCAACAATAATTTTAATGGCGCCAATCCACAGGTCAATTAATGTGGGTTAATTTTCATTAAAGAATAAAATTTGAGGTGTACATCAAAATCAAATTGATTGGAGCAGAACATGATTATTTAATGCTTGACTTTCATCGCACTATATATAGACTATAGAGTTTTAGCTACAAAACTTTACCGAACATCATTTATTTTTTAATTAAGTTGATTTTTCAGTAATTTTATTCATTTATTTTTATAGACAACTCGAGCTTTAATTTTGTGAAAATCGCATGCATAAAAATTGATATTTGTGAATCTGTGATATTGAATCAAGACTAATTGAACATGTAGTCCCATGTGATAATTTATTAAATTGCTAAAAAGATAAAATAAAAGTGATCAATTACTCAAAGTAATTTTATATATTAGTAATAGCTAAAAAGGTATTTGCATCACTACAGCCTGATATTTTAAATTTTTAATTACATAGTGTTATTAATTTAAGTAAAATAATTAAAACGGCTAAACCGTATAAAAACAAATGAACGAATAAAAGTTCGTCCATGGAATATGCTATCCAATGCAAATCCCAATAAATTCGACTTAACATTTAATAATTCTTTCTTTAACATATAGTTAAACAAATAATATCACTTTCAACTGGATCGTGATGACGGCAACAAAAATCTTATTTAATCAAATCAAATAATTGGATTCATGAAACATGCAAAATTTTATTAGGTAGAAAATTTATCAGTTTATTATGCCCCTATCAATAATTTTTATGTTATGTGATCATAAATTATTAAAATTGCCAGATTATATACTATGGAAAAGAAATGAAATTTATAACCACTAGCACATTAAACAAGTCATGACTCATGTCTCACTTTTTATTTCAATTCTGTAATGACTCGTCCTTTTTTCTATTTTTGTCCTTTTACAATTGTTTCCAAAATACGAACCACGTTCATCCAAAATTTTATATAAAATGTCAATTTGTCACACACAAACACATACAAATGGAATGAGACTTAAATTAAGAATGTGTGACACTTGAGTGGTGGCTAGGGTCAAGTTGATCGATCCACTCTAACGAAAGTTTTTCCCTTTTGTTTGGACACTTTCTTATTGATTAATACGTAAAGAAAGGTTGCATTTTCCCCCCCTTAATTAGTACTACCACGATCACAAGATTTGTGATTTTACCCATTTAATTAGTACTATATAAACTAGTATATAATTTTTCATAATTAAGATACAATATTACTGGGGAGTGATCAATTGCTAACTCATCCCTTAGTTGCTAACTACAACTAATTTAAGACCATAAGATTTTAGAAATCTTGTGGTCTACAATTTGCCATGTGTAATTTCGTTTTTTATTTTTTAATATTAAAAAGATAATAGCAATTATCAAATTTAGGGTTTAGAAATATAATGTCAATACAGTATATGAAATACATCAACACGAAGACATAATAATGTCAACACAATTTCATATTGACATTTTACAAGCATAATATTGACATATTATATAAGGTGTATTGACATAAATCTGCTCGTCAAAAATATGATAATTCAAAAAAAAAATTCAATTTTTTTTCAAATTTTGACGTCGGAACATATGCATGTAGTTTATCGTTGGACTCCTTATAAAATTATCTTTAATTTGATATATGTTATATGAATTTAAAGTTTTAGGATTTCTGTTAAAAGTTAGTTATAACTAACTTGACATTAATACCCCTATTGATTTTTATTAGAATTAATCCTATAGCCTTATTGACGTTTTTTGTTGATCGTATTGACATTTCGTGGTTGATGATCTAGACCTTTAATTTGAATATCTAATGGCTATTATTGAGTTGTGGTTAGCAATTAATCATTGAGTTAGCAATATAATACTCTCCCCCATATTACTACTATATAAACTAGTATATATTTTTTCATAATTAAGATACCATATTACCATGTGACTTCTATACATGAACAATCTTAGCATTGATAAACACTGATAATACGTGAATAACTAAATATTTATAGTAGGTTAATGATATTTCATGTTAGGTCATATTTCAATCTCCAAACTCGGATTTTGGGGAGATACAAACGAGTGATGTAAAATAGTCCCATTATATATGATTACTTACATACCATTAAAAAGAAAACTATATAATTGAGAAAAACTAATTTTATTTCAGTTAATTAGTTTTGTAAAATAAAATTTTAAATTTTAAACAACTAATAATTTATTAAAATAAGAAACTACTCCGTACTAGTTTTGCCTACACACCTTGATAACTTATTTAGAGATAGATCTTGTTACTCCTTAATAATTTTACGAAAAGAGTCTTGTTGACCTTTGACCGAGACTATTTTTAACACAATGACACCGAGTTCCTACAAAAATGACCGAACCAAGCGAACACGAAAAGAACCATAGTTTCTTGAATATCAATTAAATCTCAGAATAAAAAATTGCATCTAAAATTTTTTTCCATAATATTTGGGGGTCCTAAAATTTTCTGAATCCCTAAACAATTTTAAAAAAAAATCATAAGTTGAATGTTTTGCTCCTCAAACAACATCGTATGGATAAACTCCACTGTGCACCAACATTTTCACAACAAACTCCTAAGTTCAATTTTCTTGTGTTTCACGAGTCGTGTTCGAATTTGGACATTACGAAATATTTGACTTTTTTTTGAGATAATAGTATCATAGATACACGACAGATTATTTGCACGTACTCGGATCTAATTGCACAAACTAGCATATTTCTTTTTGTAAATCAGATTGAATTTATCATACTTCCTCCATCCTATAAAAATATGAGCATATGATATGACACGAGAATTAAGACATAATCGATAATATAAGAGGATATGAATAATAGTTAAAGTAGCATTAAGGAATAGTGAGATCCATATTATTATTAGTGTTTTAATGGTAGTATCAGTTGTAATAATTTGATGTGTAGCGGTAATAACTCGAGATGATTTTTTTATAAATGGAAATATCTAAGGACGAAAACGAAAAGTGCATATATTTTTATGAGACACGGAGAATATTTATTTTTTGGACTTTCAGTAAATATTAGTATATCGTACTACTTACTTGATTTACCGACTGTTTACTTGCAAACTTTTTACTTAAAACAATGAAAGTAGTAGGATACTAACTAATTTATATGTTGGAGTTTATAATTTTCATTTTTGATGGAGTTTATAATTTTCATTTTTGATATCAAAAAGTGGGCAGGTGTTGGTGGTTTGGATTTGCGGGGTCCTTTTCCAGATTTACCACATCTAAAAACCACTACCAAGATTTTCAACCAAAACATGGATCCACATGTTGTTTTCAATTTCATCATTTTCCGATTGACCATATTTTGTTATATGTATTACACTCATAATTATTTTATTGTATTAAGAAATATCAGTATGAAAAATATAGAAAAAGATCTTTTTATTTATCGGACACTGAATTTTACTCCACCTAGAACAAATTTGTGGCTTGGACTTCGGGATAATGAATTGTCACGACCGCACTTTGCTAAGGATAGCGAAAGTGGGTAAATCGCGACTAATGGGGGGATTAAAGAAACGGGGAAGAAAAGGGGGAAAGAACTTGTGAGTATACTCGAAGGCCCAATCGAACATTTCATAGAATAGAAGCCAAATGTACCATTTCATGGTCTTAGAACTAGAATGAATATTACATCAATAAATCAGAGTTCGAAGATAAGATTCTAAGATGTCTCACTTCACAAAAGAGCAACGGAATAAGTCCATACTAGACGACTTCGTGTATGAAGACACGAATCGTGAAAGATCCACTTGATTATTTAGTAGCATCGACTCCGATCATATCTCTATCCTCTTGACGTTCAACCTGCACATTTATAAATACATACAGGGCTGAGTACAGGAGTACTCAGTGGACACATGCCGAAAATCAAAACATACAATATATAGTTGTCATCCGTCCACAGTATCGCACGGGGGTTTTTCTTAAAAGGCCCGAGCATACTAAATTCTCTGTGATCTTAAAAGTCTGACTGCAGTCTAAGTTCTTTCAAAATTTCTACCATTATTGTGAATCGTGTACCGTGAAGGTGGCCACCCTCAGCGGACACATCGCCGGCCAACAGCTGATGGCTCACGGCTCTCGTGCACATTATCCCGAACAGGATTTGCGGTCCTATTGGGAACCGAATTCGTTAAACTAGGTTTGGCGTCGCCAAAACCCCGCAGGCTACAACCCCAACAGATAGGCCTCAAAACAAACATTTTATGGCATGACAACACTTTGAAATAATCACTGCTTCATTTTGAGAAAAGATGATTTTCATAACTTCAAAAGTATTTGCTTTATATCCACACTATAGTGCTGGATATTAAAAGAAAGCCCACCTGATATGCTTATGTCTCAACTCGATTACTCGCTTTGGCTTCACTCGCCCTTGAGCAATTTATCCCTTGAAAATAAATAGCGTAGCACGCTAATTAATACTTGAATTATTTCTCTCTAGAAAGAATGCATGCATCCTATTGGATAACACTTACATCTCAGTCTCGGCCTATAGGATTTTTTTCTTAATCCTACCTCGGCTTTACTACTCTGCAGAGTTTATTTATTCTCTTTATTAACTTGGAGAAATTCTATTTTCTCTAACTTAAATATTCGGGCACTTATTAATAAGAATAGGAATTCTTGGAAAGTCTCTTCTTAAATCCTTTTCTTCGGATTTTTCTTAAGGCCGCCCATGGCGTCGCGGGGCGACCCCGGTCGGCTTTCGCGTCTCCCACTTTACTACTTTATTTTCCCGGAATCTAGATAAATTATTTGGGAATTTATTCCTCGGCCTTCGAGCTCCAACTCTATTTTTCTCCATCTTTGGAAACTTAGTAAATCATTCGGGAATTAATTAACTGAGCTCCAAC
The DNA here is from genome assembly GCF_029641045.1 of Salvia hispanica. Classification (NCBI taxonomy): domain Eukaryota; kingdom Viridiplantae; phylum Streptophyta; class Magnoliopsida; order Lamiales; family Lamiaceae; genus Salvia; species Salvia hispanica. The sequence goes on along the minus strand of NC_142695.1, from coordinate 50,038,529 downwards.
TCATTCCTTAAATTAAATCCCAACTTCTCATAATTTAACTCTCGGCCCAAACAATAAATCCACTGGCCCAAATCAATAGAAATTCCTTGGCCCAATTTCTTAATTAACTACTAAGGCCCAACAACCATTTAAAATAAATTGGCCCAACTGCCAAAATTTAGAAATGGGCAGCCCACATTAGACTCCCTCACCCATCGGTCAACTCTCTCTTTCTCTCCCACATTTCTCAAAATCATTCCCAAATGACTCTCTCTCTAAAGAAGAAGAAGCAGCGGCGACAACCACTCTTCCATCTCCGGCGAATCGCCATCTCCGGCGTCGCCGGAGCCCTCTCCTTCTTCCCCTTATACATCTTCTCCCTTCAGACTCAATTATCTCAAAATTAGAAACCCTCTGTGAACAAGGGGACGGCGGCGGCTTCCCCTTCATCCCGGCGACCGGCGGTCTTCGCCGTCCTCTGTGTCGCCGTTCCCGTCACCTCTCGCGATTTCCACATCTCTTCTCCAAATTTCTCCCAGATTCGTCGAATTTCAAAATCCCTAAATTGGGAATCACATCGAAGAACCCGGCGGCGTCTCCTTCTCGTGCTCGCCGCTGCTCCGGTCGGCGCCTCCTCTGCGTCGCCGGCAGCGCATAGCACGCACCGCCTCTGCTCCCTTCCTCTCGGCGGGATCGCGCCTCACCTGCGTCGCCGGCGAATTCGCCTCGGCGTTCTCCGACGAGCGCTCTTCGTCCAGCGCCGGCGTCCTTGGCGAACCTAGCGGCAGAGAGGAGGCATCGCCTCCTTCTCCCTCTCTCAGCCGCGACCTGCAGCTGCTCCGCGGAGGTTTTTTGGACTCCGTCGACGCTCTTCCGTCGCCCGGCAGCCTCGTCCCTGCTGCCGCCGTGATCCGCAGCTTCTTCGCGGAAGTTCTTCGGCTCCGTCGACACTCGCCGTCGCCCGGCAGCCCCTCCGCCTAAGCTAAGTCTCCTCCCCCCCCTTCTACTCAAATTCCAACAATAAAAACGAAAGCTTGGGGCTCTCTAACACTTATTGATTCGAACTTGGCTGCACTTAATCACTGGAAGGAGCATGCTATTGTTTTTGCTACACTTAGTCTTGTTTATATGATTGTCATACTTGTGGTTTACTGATTTCGGAGTTCCCATACTTGACTAAGCATTGGTATCATGTGTTGGTGTTTGGTTCTATATGCTTGCTACTGTTATGACTATTCTATTGAGCTTCTATGAATCTAAGTTATTGGCTATCTATTGGTTGATCTACATGATGCGATGGAGATGGGTGTTGAGGTTGTTTACCTCACTTGTTGAACTTGTATCGGTGGTGGCTGTCCTTGCTGTCACCACTCGCTGCCCTCTCCCTCCTTCCTCGTTGCTCTTCGCGCTTGGTGTGTGTAGAATTTGTGGTGATGGAATGTGGTGGTGGAGGAGGTGAGGAGAGGCTGCTTATATGGTGCTAAGCTATTGAAAGCTAGGTTTGAGACTTGGAGTCAAAGACTCCTATTTTGGGCTTGTTAGCTCTCTTACTTTCGAGCTTGATGATTGTGAGATTCTTGCCGTTTTGGTGATTGTGGCTGATTCCCTTGGCTGATTTCTCGGCCTCGATCGACGGGGAGATGAGAGTTTGTCTCATCTTCTATTTTTGGGTTTGTGTAGGAGCTCGCTCTCCAATGCCCCTTTGTCTCGACTCCCTTTTGATGTTAGAGGAGATGGTGACCAAGATTTTCTTACCTCATGCTATACTTTGTAGCTTGCTTAGCTACATTATCACTAGATGCTCCATCTCTTTATTTAGCTTGTGTTTCCCTCTCTCTTTACTTGTGTGTCAATTTCTAACCCCAATTTGGTGTAAACTTTGTAGGTACATGGTTGGAACTTTGGAGCCTTATGGGCTGAAAATCGAGAAGGATGGGGAAGAAGAAGAAGAGGGGATCTTATCCCTACTATGCTTGCATTCACATTCTTACTTCTAGCTTGGAGCCAAAGTCTTAGGTCTTGAGACCATAGGATAGTAGTAGCTTGTCAATGTTCACTCTTGTACCAAATAAAGATGTATGTACTTAAATACTTTATTCTCATGCATTTTTATTTCTCCAAACATTTTCACATTTCTCTAGTGAAAGTATTTCCTCCACTTCTATTCTTGAACTAGATTTTCTTGCACTTTATTTCCTCCAACGAGAATACTTAAATTACTCCAAAGTCGAATACAACGAGGAAAAGTACGATTACACAACTTCTAAGAGAAAATTAGTTAAGCTACTAAATCCAATTTATCTCGAAAGAAAGGATCGAAATTTCCGGGGCGTCACATGAATTTAGAAAATAAATCTAAATACTAAAAGAATATGTCGGCGACCTAAAAATTTAAAGTATTGTAGATGACACGTGTCGGAATTACAAGTCCAGAACACACTAATTGCTAAATGAGAAAAAGTTAGTGGTGGTTGATTTGATATATTGTGAAGCGTCGCCCTTTTATGTGCATTTTAATATTTTATTGCATTTTTAAGGCATTAAATTTGATACACTCAAAATAAATTTTCAATCACAAATATCATTGTTATCAGCACATAGTTCACTCACTTCGATGAGTGATGATAAACGACTAAATTTTGTACGACTAAAATAAAGTAATATTAATAATTTAATATATTAATTATATATTAAAATCATAAATATAGTAAGTAGATAAGTTAAAAGATTTATTAGTCTTTAACTTTATTTTTAATTTTTATATTTAATTTTTTTTTCTATTATTTTTAAAATTTGAATTAAAGTATGCACTAATTACATTTATGGTTTCAAAAAATAAAAAATATTATACATAAATCATAAATATATGACCATAATATTATACACTTTCCATGTACTATATATGCATCCATATATTTTAATAAATTGTGTAAATAAACCTTTTTTTTCAAATAAACTAGTTTTTGATTGTACAAAATTTGGTCATATATACGTAAAAAATTAGCAGTAGTACTACTAAATAATTAGAATTTTGATTGATACAGAGTTTAAGAAATTGATTGATATAGAAGAAATAATTTGGGGATCGAAATTGTGTATTTACTTGAATGATTATTGTTACAATGTTCCACCTATTTATAGGTCTAGAGATAATCACATATGGAAAACTAATCTTTGCCTATTTTACAGGGATTATATTCTATCTATGGAAGGAGATCAATTAGAGTTATCCTACGATATCTTCCAACACTCTCCCTCAAGTTAAGTAACGTGGTTACCAATACTTAACTTGCCCAACACTTCTTGAAATAACTTTGAGTTCACGGCCTTCGTCAGTATATCTGCCAATTGATCTTCTGACTTGACATAAGGAAACTCAACTACCTTAGCTTTAAATTCTCCTTTATGAATTGTCGATCCACCTCCACATGCTTGGTTCTGTCATGTTGCACTGGATTTTCTTAGATACTGATTGCAGCTTTATTATCGCAAAATAGTCTGCAAGGCTGCGGCGACTGAAGGTTGAGCTCTGTCATGAGTCTCTTCAACCACAAAATCTCTGTGAGACCACTCTTAATCCCCCTAAATTCTGCTTCGGCACTTGAGAGTGCAACTACTTTATGTTTCTTGCTCCTCCAAGTGACTAGATTTCCTCCAACAAAAGTGAAATATCCGGCGGTCGACTTTCTATCATTTGGGTTTCCAGCCCAATCCGCATCGGTGAGCCCATGTACTTCCAAGTGGCCATATTTTTTGAACAATATCCCATGCTCAGCCGTACCTTTCAAATACCGAACTATTCTTCGCACTGCCTCCCAATGATCTTCCTGTGGTGCATGCATGAATTGGCTAACTATTCCCACAACATATGTTATATCAGGTCGAGTGTGGGAGAGATAGGTAAGCTTTCCCACCAACCGCTGATATCTCCCCCTATCGGCTAACTTCGCCCCTTCGAGTATCTGCAATCCATGGTTTTGTACCATAGGAGTTTCAGCAGGCTTACAATCTATCATTCCGACTTCTGCCAGCAAGTCAAGTACATACTTCTTTTGGCTGATGAAGATTTCTTGTCTCGATCTCAGGACCTTAATTCCCAGAAAGTATTTGAGAGGGCCTAGATCCTTTATTTCAAATTCTTTGAACGGTTTTTTCGTAGCTCACTTATTTCTTCTTCATCATCCCCGGTGATAATTATATCATCTACATAAATAATCAGGCATGTGATCTTTCCATCCTTCTTCTTGATAAACAGTGTATGATCTGAGTTGCTCTGCTTGTACCCATACTTCTTCATTACCTCAGTGAATCGTCCAAACCACACCCTTGGAGACTGTTTTAGTCCATACAACGTCTTCCCAAGCTTGCACACTTCACCGGGTTGGAAATCATCAGTAAAACACGGTGGAGGAACCATGTACACAGGTTTTGGTAGTTCTCCGTGCAAAAATGCTTGTCACGTCAAACTGGTGGAGGGGCCAGTCTTTATTTGCCGCGACTGAAAATAGCACTCTTACGGTATTAATCTTTGCCACTGGGGAGAATGTTTCCGCATAGTCAACCCCGTATGTCTGTGTATATCCTTTCGCCACGAGTCGAGCCTTATATTCGCTCAATTGACCCGTCGGGTCTCCATTTGATTGTGAACACCCATCTGCATCCCACGGCCTTGACTCCTTCTGGAAACTTTCCTTTAACCCTGGTATTGTTTCTCATTAAGGCTTTCATCTCTGTGAACATCGCCTCTCTCCAATGCTTGATTTTCATTGCTTCTTCGGCAGTTTGTGGTATCTCCTCCTCCTCATATAATGTTGCCGCAAAAGCTCGGGCCATCTTCGTCAGATTAGATTGGTCAAAGTTTGCCACTCCGTACTTACTTTTCACCCTTATTTTACCAGGAGAGTACCGGTTTGGTGGAACTCCCCGATTGTTTCAATGTGGAAGCATATATCTGCCTGTATCTCCATCTACCGTGTTCTCCTTAGTTTCTGCATCGTTAGTATTAACAGTAGTATTCTCTTCGGGTTCCAGACATACCTCGGATATCGGTTGGGGAAGGACAATAGGGCGCAGATGAGTTGACTCTGACGGGGCTTGCTCGGCAGGAGTGACAGGAACAGTCTCTGTTGGCTCCTCAATCAAAGGGCTTGGAGGTGACACAAACCAACTTAGACAGTCCCGATGATCATTCTCAAGTTCTCTGTCCCCATGACTGTTAAGGTGGTGTGAATAAAAGAACTCGGTTTCTAAGAAATTGCAGTTTATGGTGGTGATGATTTTTTTGGTGTTTGGGTCGAAGCATCGGTACCCTTTCTGATTTACCCCATAACCCACAAAGACGCATTTAGTCGCACATGGGAAAAGTTTGGTTCTCTCATGTTTGGGAATGTGAACATAAGCAGTACACCCAAAAACTTTCGGTGTCATGCTAAGGGATTCTGGAATGTTGGCTTGTTTGGAAAGGATATCAAGGGGGGTTTTCATTTTTAGGATTTTGGTAGGGAGTCTGTTTATGAGGTAAACGGCTGTGGCTATCGCTTCTGGCCAAAGAAAGGTAGGGACTTTGGAATCAATCATGAGAGCACGAGTTACCTCTAGGATGGTTCGGTTTTTTCTCTCTGCCATCCCATTTTGTTCGGGTGTATAGGCACATGAGGTTTGATGAACTAAGCCTTTCTCTCTAAAAAATTCTGACATGGTACTATTAACAAACTCCCTCCCATTGTCTGATCGAAGGACTTTGATGGTAGTGTGAAATTGGGTTTGGATCATTTGAAAAAACAGGATAAATTTTTCAACTACCTCAGATTTATTTTTCAATAAATATATCCAAGTCATTCGGGTGCAGTCATCAATAAATGTCACAAAATATCTAAAACCATTCCCCCCAATAACAGGTGCAGGACCCCACACATCAGCATGAATCAGATCAAACATAGATTGCATACGGGTATTAGAAGATTTAAACGATTGTCTGTGGCTCTTGGGCAAAACATATGTCTCACACAAAAAATCTCTAGGCAACAAAAAATCGGGAAACAATAGTTTAAAATAACCATGGGAAGGGTGTCCTAGTGTTCTGTGCCACAACCAAGCCTCCTCTTTTGTGGATCCGTGAGCCAGCATTGCACTCCCATGGTGAGCTACCCCGTCCACATAGTAGAGTTCTTGGTTCTCAGTGCCACGCCCAACGATCCTCCTCATCCGAATATCCTGTAATATGCAAAAACTTGGGTACATTAGCAGTGTACAATTCAGCTCCCTTGTTACATGACTCACAGACATCAATCGTTGAGACAAGCTAGGAACAAATAAACAGTTTGATAATCGGAGATTTGGAGATATTTCTATAGTTCCGGACCCTTCCACTATAATTAACTCCCCATTTGCAGTCCGAATATAGGTTTTAGCAATTTTACCAAAATTAATAAAATCAGATCGTTCCGGAGTCATGGTATCAGTGGCTCCGCAGTAAAAAATCCAACCCCTTTTTTCAACACTATCAATATTTTGTACACTAAATGCAGCGGAAGTATTTAATAATGGTGCAAAACGATTATGGGTCTCAATTTGGTCAACATCCGGGGTCAATCCGAAATTAACAGTTCTCAGGGGGGAGTTTTTTATACTTATTCACAGAGTGGGGTCTCAAACATAATTTAGGCAAAAAGAAGGGTGCAAAGTAATATTTCTGGGTTAGATTAGGGTAAATGTCAAACCCTTTACCTCCTGAATATCCGCCGCCTCCTCCCCATTTTTGCGATTCTGTCTCGCCGGCTTTCCCCACGAAATTCCCGACTCGCACGACTCTACCGCCGCCGCCGCTCCCGGTGCCGGTCTCCTGATTCGGAGGGTTGTGCGGTAGATTTCCCCCTCCGATTCCACCTTCGCGGCTGGGATTTGAGCTCTGGTTTTGCGGTTCGATAATTCTGATTGCGGCGAACCTTGCCTGGGCTCGAGCTTTCTGCCTTTCGTCCCACCATTCTGGGTCCTACCCGGAGAAAACAACTCTCCTTCGTATGTTTGTTCCTGCCGCAGTGAGAGCACCACAATTTGCTCTTGTCCGGCTTCCCTCCGGCTTGGTGAGCGGCGGCTCCGGTGGGTGGAGGACGCTGCGGGTCCGTTTTGGTTGGTTGGTCTGTCTCTCTGGGCTCTGAATCCATATCCGATCTCCCCCGATGATATATCGGCGCTCCCTACGCCAGTGGCATCTCCGATTGGTGAAGAGGATGCCGGTGACATGATATTGCATCGAGTCGCCTCCTTTTTCACCAACGCGTAGGCCTCTTCGACTGAGGGGTATGGCTCAAGTTTGAGGATATCTCGCCGGATTGCATTATATTCCGGGTTTAATCCAGTGAGGAATTTGAAGAGCCTCTTCTCGCTTGTGAAATCTCTGAACTGCTTGATCCCCTTATCGTAGCACGTCACCGGTTGTTTTTGGCTTCTGTCGACATTAATCCATAATCCATGGATTCGACGGTAATATGTCTCAAGATCTAAGTTCCCCTGTCTGATATATAACACTTTGTCTTCCAGGTTGTAGATATGGAATGAATCCGCCTTGCTTTCGAACGTGATTCGAAGGTTGTCCCATAGAGCTTTGGACGTTTGATGGTGAGCAAAATCGTCAATAATATCATGTTCAATATTGTCGATTATCCACGAGAAAACCACGAGATCGGTTTCCTCCCAATCTCTATATCCCTTGTTGTTTGGTTCTGGTGGCTCATCGACTATGTGGGAGTATCATCTTCTTCCTCCTATCGCGACTTTCATAAGTCGTGACCATAACGGGTAATTTTTCCCGTTGAGTTTGAACGCCACGGTAACGTTCTTGCTTGACCTCAATTTCGAGGGTTCGATTATGGGTTTTTCATGATCTGTGTCTGACATTTTTGTGAATAGGGATGGATTTTCTGGGTTTGATTTCAGCCTCTTGGCCGAGTTTTTGGTATGGTTAGGGCTAGGATGAAATTTTTCTGAGCCCTAAAACCTGCTCTGATACCATGAAGAAATAATTTGAGGATCGAAATTGTGTATTTACTTGAATGATTATTGTTACAAGGTTCTACCTATTTATAGATCTAGAGATAATCACATATGGAAAACTAATCTTTGCCTTTTTAAAAGGGATTATATTCTATCTATGGAAGGAGATCAATTAGAGATCAATTTCAATTATCCTACGATATCTTCCAACAGATATTATGAAGAAAAATAAAAAAAATAAATTAATAGAATGTAAATTCCACTTTTATGTAGTAGTATTGATTTTATAATAAAATATGATGGCGAGGTTCATTTATGTGAAATAGTAAATAGAATTTAAAATTGTGAACATTTTAAAATAGTAAAGTAAAATATTTTTTCAAAGTTGGAAGGAGTATCAGTTTCCAGGCAATTACAAAAAATATTAACGTTTAAATTTTTTGCTTAAAAACAAGTTATCAGAAGATTTTTGTCCCATAAAATTTGGGCAATTTGGTTCAGATTTTTTATGGAGTATTTTTATTGTTATAATTAAAATAAATATTGAGTGCTAATATTTAACATCTTCGTACTACTGAAATATCAAAATTATAGAATAATCACCTTTTAAGATTATCTCCAACCATTTACACCAAACTCAAATTCATTTTTGAGTATACGTCACACTAAAAAGTAGTTTTACTTCAACCATTACACTAAATTCAAAATTTACACCATTTTTGGGTTTTTGTCTCACAAAATTTTTGCAGTAACATCATAATTGGAGTTGTTTTACAAAAAACACCAAAAATGAATTTGAGTTTGGTGTGTGGTTAGAGAAGATTTCTACACCAAAACTCATTTATGGAGTACGGTTAGAGACGGTCTGATATTTCTGTTTATTCATCTCTAAAAAAATTAGGCCCTGTACGACTTCTCTTAGTTGCAGCAGGAAACGTGGTTAAGGGGCTGCTAATAAATGAAAACAGCCAACGCTCTTACTTGAGCGGTGGGTTTTTTAAATCCGGTTTTTTTCCTATTTACATAAAAAAGTGAATTAGCTACACCCATATAACCCAAAGATATTCAATAAATCATCATAATATATGGCTGCGCCTCTCATATTATGACACCTGTCCGATTACATTATTGAATTTTGTTGTTGTGGCAAACATAAGTCAAGTCAAGTCAAGTCATGTCTTAAATATGGTTACTGTGTTGTTTAGGTATTTCATTAATGATAAATATATGACCTTTTCAACATAATGAACATAATGATTGAACTTTTCGACACACCAATGTACACTTAACTGAAAAAATTAGACAAAGGATTACTATAGATAAGAGAATTTGGTAAAAGTAATTAATGTGTCGCTGTTCGTTTATCCTTACTTTGTAGTTTCCTAAATCATTGAAATTGAAGTAAGAATGGTTTTATTTTTAGACTGTTTATCACTCACATAAGAACACTTCATAGAAATACATACATCTAAAACATTAAATTTGATATATTGAGAGAATAACTTGTATATATATCTTTGAAATGATAAACACTTTTGATAATAATTTACATAAAATATTAAATTTTTTATAGTATGATATATATACACGTATGGGAGGTGTTTTTAAATAATAGTAGAGGCTTAAGTGTACCAATACTCGTTGTAATTGTATAATTTGAAGAGGAAAGTCAAGAATAGAAATTTTGTCATTAACATAGAGAACTGACGAAGATTCTGTTAAAATCGATTCTTCCATATACAGGAAATCTCGTCATTAACAAGGACACCGTGCTCTACAAATTAAAATATTTTTACGCTCAGTCAAAGCTATATTTAAATTACGTGGGATATTTTTTGGTTATTGTATTTGGAGATTTTAGCAAAATAGATCTTCGAAACCCATTTATGTGAAAATGGATTCTAATTTCAAGAATATATGACAAGATCTCTGGGATGAAAATTTGGGCCAATAGGCCCGATTTAAAACATTTATAACTTATAAGTAATGTACCAATTTTTTATTCAATTTTAGTTTTGTTTGATTTTATAATTATTACCAAAAGTACATGCAACGCAAAACAGATATTACTCATATTATGGACTCGAAAAAACATTCGGATAGCGTTTTATAAAATGAAATTAATTTAGGGCCAGCATATTCATATCCTAATACTAAATAGGAGTACATGTAAAATACAAAACACATGTTAGTTCATTGAATCTTGTAATCTAACGGTTAGATTAATGTCACGTGTCATCTAATAATAGTATATAGATATTTAGCCTAATAATGTAGCATTATTATAGTCTAGTAATGTAGATTTTTGGTGTAATAATGTAGATATTAATGCGAATAATGTAGATTTTCAGTATAATAATGTAGCTCGACTATTATTATCACAACCATCCAATCTAATGAACCATGTAACACTCTTTACTCGATTAGTAAACCCACCCAATAAGTAATGTCACTATTTGGTATTGCCGACACTCATACATGTTTTATAATCCCAGGGCGTGATTTGTGTTGTGATTTACATCGAGAAGGTATAACGACCCTAATATACCTCAATATTGAAAATTATATGTACTTGGAAAATTTCAGAAGAATAAAGTACTCCACTATCAGATTATTTGTTTTTTTTTTAAAGCTAGTTGTTTCGGAGTCATGATCTTTCTCCGAGCTTCCCACCAATAGTCAGCCGGGCCCTCCAGTTGAAAAGAAACACAATTTAGTCGTTCTGGATCAGTGCATTGTAGTAGATTGAAAATACGTTCCATGCTGCGTATCCACGTCTCGGCATTAGCTGGGTCTCCCATCCCATCGAATACAGGCGGGTTTTGTTTGAGAAATGTTTCCTCTACACGCCGTCGTGGGGGTGGAGGTGGTGGACGCATATCATCCCGTTCCTCACAACATTCATATTCATTCCTTGGGACTCACTCGTTCCTTCTTGGTCGTCCGACTCTCCTCGGTAACATCCTGATTTGTTAACACCTATAGATTAACAAAGTCGTTTGCTATTATAGCTTAAAATTCATTTCCTATTGAGTTCTTTTCTTTACTCAACTTCTTTCTATGTTCTGTTTTATTTTTATCGTTCTAGAATACGATAGTAAAATCATTGTGATTCGAGGTCGAACCATATTCTTTTAGAAGAGAGGCATGCATCCTACAACATTCTATATTATGTGAGAACCGACTAAATTCTTATCGGACTCGTGCTGTAAAAGTTTGACTCAAACAAGATACCCTTTTCTTTCAAACATTATAAACTTTTCACGAAAAGTTAACAACATCGTAAAACTTTCACTTTGAGAATAAACTATTTTTCCTTGGTTCAAAACACTTTAACTGGAAATAAATAACTATAAATTTTAAACTTCAAATCTCACTCTTTTCTCAAAAACTCATTTTCCTTTTTCTCTGAATTCTGTCCCTTAAAAGGGAATACGTTTCCTCTTTCTTTACTGAACAAAACTTTGTCAACTTCTCTTTCTTTTCAAAAAGCAAAAAGTTACCTCTTTCTTGGCTAAGCGGGACGAGTCGGGGTGTTGAGCCTGTGGCAATTTAACCTTTTAGTCTAGGGATACAAATCTAGACTACGATTGAAAGAAGACTCTTGGGTCCAGAGCGGAAAGAAAAATTGCTCTGATACCACTCTGTCACGATCGCACTTTGCTAAGGATAGCAAACGCGGTTTATCGCGACTAGGGGATGATTAAAGCAGCGGGAAAGAAAGGGGAATCTCGGCAAAACTGATATGAACGAAATCAAATTGGAATAACTGTCAAAATATATCAGAGTGCATGATACAAAGGAACATAAGTTCAACTTTTACACTGCAGTGGAAGAGTCAAGAGAGAATGACACCGTGTATGGAGACACGATTCATCCGAGCATTATAATACTGAAACACATTCGCCATCTTTGCTCAACACCGCCCTTCGTCATCACCGCTTAACCTGCACATTTTTAAAACATATGCAGGGCTGAGTACTTGATGTACTCAGTGAACACAAGGCCGAAATATAATTTTCATAAAAACTGGTTTTGTCAAGCCATAACTGAGTGAACGCGGGGTTTTACTGAAAATGCCCGAGAACACTAAAAACATTTTCTCTTTAAAACTATGACTGCGCAGTTAATTTTTCCTGGAACATATACCATATCTGAACTTCATTCTGGTGCCGAGAATGTGGCCACATTCCATGGTCACAATGACCGGCCAACTCGAAGGATGGCTCCCGGTCCCTGGTGTACACTAGCCTGAGCAGGGAATCTCTCCCACACTCAGACCCGAATTCGATTCACAACATAACTGGTCTAGTAGGGACGCTCCCCTTTCTAGACGAACAGATAGGTAATGCTCAAAACAAAAACATGGCAAGACAAAACATACTTTGAATTTAAACAACTGAAATCATATTTGCCCACATAATAATGTAGGATATAAAGCCCACAGTAAAACTTTAGTTTGAAAGCCCACCTCGTTAGTTTTTCCTTAACTTGAATTTCTTGCTCCGATCTTAACTTGCGGAGGTAACCTTTTTGAAAACATCACAGTATAATAATGCACTAATTAGACTCAAGGAAAGATCTACTTAAATTAGAATGCATGCCTCATATTTAATCCCTTTTATTATTTTTTTTTCTCTATTTTTTTTAATAAATTTCTAAAACTCGCATACCATTTAATACTTCGTCTTTCACCATTCTCGACTTTGAATTGAACTTTATACTTTACTTCAAAAATTTACTCTCATGCAAAACTCTAAAAATAAAACAAAAGAGCAATTATTTGATCTTAGTTACACCATTAGAAGAAACCATATAAAAACATATCAATTGAACCTTATTTAAAACATAGACTAAAATTCAATATTATATTTTATCCCAAAAGATAATATTTTCGGAATTGACTAAACACTCTCCATCATTTCCAGCCCGTAAGATAATTAAATTCCGGCAGAATCCCATTTTGGAGATAAATTTCTTTAACTATCTAGTTCTAGCCATTGTAGGATTTTAATCTCTCCATTCCATGTGTTTTGTGAATTGTGAGTATTTTTCTAGCTACTTAAAAGAAGACTTGATGGTAAAACTATTTTTTGAACTTGCTGTGTATTGTTAAATCCAAATTTGGGCAAATTCTAGCTTCAATTTATAAATATGCATGCTTGTACATATATGAAAGAAAGGAAGGGTTTGGGGTTTACCTTTATGACAGTGAAAAAGTGTTGTTGGGTCGTAGGGCTCGACTCTACAATTGTGCAAATCTCCTCCTTCATACTCTTCTATTCTATGTTGTGTTGGTGTGTGTGAGAAGAGAATTTTAGGATATTTGATAGTGATGTGTGGCTGATTTTGGAAAGGTTTGAGGTATATATATAGGCTTCTCATCTTGGCAAGTGGCTCAGGTGATTAATGATTCATATCTTATTAGATCTTTACATGATCTTAGTCAAAGATTTGTTGGATTTGGGGATGATCTAAGCCGTTGGTGTAGATTTGATGTATCATTGAGTATCTAACTATATCCTCATAATACATTTATATCTAATGTCATTAATAAAGATTTATGTCCGTTCTTGGACTAGATTTCTAAGCCCATCTCACATTTCTAACTCTCTTCTTTTGTAGGAAATAGCATCTATTTAAGGAGCATGGGCTATCCTCGTTGATGTATCGGCTTTCCTTGGAGCTTGAGCACGACCGTTGAAAGGCTGCCCGAACTTGCACGCCTATCTCTAATTGTAAAAGATTAGGATTTGGTTGTGTTGTATACTTTTATCGGACTTCTCGTCATGTACTATTATTCGGACTTTTTAAATTAATCATGGTAAAACAATCAACTTCTTCTGTATATTTCGTCTTAGATTTCTTTATAACTCAAAAGATCGATATTAAAAATTCAAACAGGCAGTTTATAAATACTACATTGATCACTTATTTATAATTATTTGTAGTTAAGATCATAATAATAATACTAAGGTTCAAAAGTTGGGGATGTTACAGATAAGTTATAATTTAATTAGCTAAGTTTGTAAGTTGTGGGATTGATAAAGTCAAAGAATTTAATTGGCATTATTCCATATTATTATGGACTGAGAATATTTGAAAATTTATTAGAAATAACTTAATTTTGAGACTAACGAATTTTAATTCACGCGTCGATATAATTTATTGAAAATTCAAAAGATAATTGGAAGTAAATGTAAGAGCATCCACAATAGTCGGTGAGCGACCGGCTAGCCGATTTTCGGCTGACAAACACGGATTTTGCATGTTTTTAAGGGCTAGATTGACTCGTTTTAAATGTCATTCATGCAAATTGTGTTCTTAAATTGCATATGTTATACATTTGGTATTTTTAATGTGTTTGTTGATAAATGATAGAAAAAGATAGAAAAAAAAAAGGTGCAAAAAGGCCAAGGTGCAGCAGTCTCTGTTCGAGCCCATTCTGCCATCAGATTTGGAGTCCAATCAGTAATTTATACATACCATTCTCTTCCTCTTCGAAAGAGCTTCGCGTGGATATCTCGCACGTCTCAATCGGAGTTCTGTGGAGAAAGTTATGACTATTCTACGAACTTTGCGCAGTGTAGTCAAAGCTGGCGGGAATTTAGGCGGAAATTCACGGATGAAAAGAAATTATTATATTGGGATGCCAAATCTCTCCTATATCTTGTAGGCCACGAAAATTATCAAAAAATAAACCTTTTAACATCCTATAAATACTCTAACTTAATTCATAATCTTCATCTCAGAGCCTCCAACCCTTCCCGCTCTACACATTCTTCCATTCCATATTCCACAAATAATTCATCCATCTTCCATTGGAGCGGGGCTCTGCAGATCCAGACAAGAGAGACTGCAGATTGAAGATTCAACTTTGGGTTTTATCAATTTCTTTAAGTCCAGTACTTTTATTGATTTTACTACTTGTCTATGAGTAGAACATCTTTTGTGGATTTTTTGGTGAAGATATTGAATTGATTTTCCGTGTTAGCTCTTGTAGTTATTTGATTTATCCTTGTGCCTTCTATATTCAATTGATTAGCTACCTTTTGAATACATGTTAGAATTGATTAGAGTACTCGGGAGACGAAATAATTGACTTGGACGAGGGATAATTCACACTTTAATTCAATAGAACTCGGGAGAGTTGAGGTTTCATGTGAGGTCATTGGTCTTACAATCTTTTAGGAGTTAGGTCTAAGAATTAGAAGAGACTTCAATTATTACACATAATCTACGGATTTCTCACCTTGAGAGGGGGTTTAATCTAATTAAGTGACCGACTTAATAACTCTAGAGACCGTAATTCAAGGAAGTCAATTGTGTTTTGAATTCTTAAATTCTGCTTTCTTACGCCTGCTTTGTATCATTGTTTTTATGCTTTTTGTTATTTGTTTATTTATTTTCTATCTAGTTTAACTAATCCAAAACCAAAAACTCTGTGTCTCTATATAGTATGTGATGCTTAGTATATGGTAATCAGTTGCAATCTTATTCCCTATGTTCGATATCCCGGTACTGACCTTTAGCTATACTAGATCTACCATGTATGCTTGCAGGTATTTTTAGTGCTAATAAATAGTGCATCAAGTTTTTGCGTTGGTCGGTCCGCTCGCCAAACCATTGCAATTGGCGAGCGCTGGCCGATTCCCGATCGTTGACCGATCCGCTGGCCGATCCGCTCACTGCCATTGTAGGCTGGCGATCGGCGAACGATCGTTGAACGCATTTTTTTTTAATTTAATATTCGCAACACTATATATACGCGATTTGAACGTCATTTTCATTTGCACCGCTTGTTTTAACGAGCTTTCTCTCTCTCTTAATTTCTGTACAGGAGCAATAACGCGAAATGAATAACGCGGGTGGTAGTGGTAGTAGTGGTAGAGATGCCGAGGAGGAGTTCGAACGGCAAGTGTTGGAAGTTTTAGAGGCCTATACGACCCGCGAGGCAGAGCGGTTGTTACAAAGGGCCTTACAGCCGTCGGTACCTCGACCTCGACCCGTTGTCCACCGCCGAGCAGTGATTGATCGGGATCACCAACCTGCACATCAGCGGCTATATGACGACTACTTCGCTCCGGAGCCGCGGTTTGGGGCAACCTTTTCAGGCGGCGTTTTAAGATCCGCAGGGAGCTGTTTCTGCGTATCGTTGACGCTTTCGACCATCGATACCTGTGTTTCCAGTTCAGGTACGACGCGGCGGGCAGACCCGGCCACACAGCTATACAAAAGTGCACTGCGGCTATCAGACAGTTGGCCTAAGGAGGCGCGGCAGACATGTGGGACGAGTACCTCCACATCGGTGAGACGACTGCCCTGCAGTGTCTGAAGTATTTCTGTGAGGGCGTCGTTGAAATATTCAAGAACCAGTATCTTCGAAGCCCTACCCCGGCAGACTGTCAGGATCTAATGCAGATGCACGGGGAGAAGCATGAGTTCCCGGGGATGTTAGACAGCATAGATTGTATGCATTGGGAGTGGAAGAACAGTCTCGCTGCCTGGAAGGGGTTCTACACCACCGGCTAGAAGGGAAAGAATCTCATGATGATCCTTGAGGCTGTAGCTGATTATCGGCTGTGGATTTGACATGCGTATTTTGAGGTAGCCGGGTCGAACAACGACCTCAACGTCCTCAACTCGTCACCCCCAACGTACGAAGGGGGTACCTCAAGATGAAATCGGCCGCCTCCAGGCACTTGTCGACATGCGCCAAGTGGATGCTCATATTCGACTCCAAAAGGATTTAATTGAAGAGTTGTGGGCGCGGAGGACTGCAACACAATAGTTTTTTTTGTTTTATGTATTTTTTTTTATTATGTAATTTTTTTTAATTAATGTACTTTTTTTTAAATTAATGTACTTTTTTTTATTCTAATGAAATTAATGAATTTTCCTGTATATGTGTCGTAAATTTAATTCCGTATTTTCCTTGTCCTGATGATGTAACATGAGGAATTTTAGTGCTGATAATGTGGCAGGAGGAGTTTGTAGGCTAGCCATAGGCTAGCCTAGACCAATTGTGAATGCTCTAAGAGCATCTCCAATGGTAGGCTAGCCACCGGCTAGCCGATTGACGTGGCTAGCCGAACCATTGGAGTAGGCCAGCCGATTTTCGGCGAAAAACCCGGCCAAGGCTAGCCGATTGCGTGTGGCTGGCCGATGCGCTAGCTGCCATTGTGGCGGCCAGATCGGCCAGCGACGATTTTTAATTTTTAAATTTTTTTTTAAAACCTATATAAATGCGATTTTAGTTTCATTTTCATTTGAACAACTAAATCTAATCTATCTAGGATATATCTAGATAGATATAATCTATCAAAATCTCTAAGATATAGATTAAAATTCAAACCTATATTAAATCATAATAAATTAATTTAATGATATTCCAATTATTAAATTTAATTTTGATTTTAGTTACTACATAGCATTTGACCGATTACAGTATAATCAATGCTAACTAAAATGACCAAAATTAATTTCAACGAGACATAGAGTCTCATTCATATTCACGTAAGGAAACAATTCATTATTCACAAATTGGTTTCACAAAATCATGCAAAGAGTATAAAATCTTTGTCCACAATTCACGCAATTCACAAAAAAAATATCATGCATTATTTGACAAAATAAGCATAACAGCATATAATTTCAGAATGAGATTTAACATCCAATTCTAAATTCACGCAATAAGTTTCAACCGAAAGTTTGGGAGAAGCATATTCTCATAACAAACCACGTAGTCAGTTCCCAACAACCCCGCATTTTGCGGCAACTCCACACAGCGCTGCTCTCTGACGTGAAAACACGCCCAGTAACAGCCTCCGCCGGACCTCGAAACTGATCGCCGGTCAGCAGCCTTGGCGCTGCTCTCGCCCGAGAAAACTCGGTCAGCAGCACCAACCACCAATCGACTCCGCTGTATGCTCGTGTTTGCCACAACAGACTGCTCTCGGCCGGAAAACCACAGCCAGCAGCTGTCCGCGTCAGTTTCCGATCAAGGGAATCGCCGGCGCTGCTCTTGGCTAGAAGTTCAGCCAGCAACGCCCTTCGGCTCCCACTGATCCAGCCTCCTCGTTGACCAGCCAGCCCCGTAACATGGTCGAAACTAGTCGACCATCGGCGCCTGCTTCCCGTCGACTGAACATGTGTGATCCGGAGCTGCCCTCGGCTTTCTACCAGCAGCTCCCATTGATATTTCGTGACACCGATTGTCTCGCCCAAGGGCACAATCAAAATGCTTTTCGAAAGTTTTAGTTTTACAGTTCACCATTCAATAAGAATTGATAAAACACCAAAACATGCATCGAAAACTTTAAACATGTATTCATACAATCAAAGCACGTAGTAAATCAAACAATCAGAGCTTAAAAACAGGCTCTGATACCAATTGTTGGTTTTGCAGCGGAAATCTATTTAGTTTGATTGAAAGATTTACATCTAAACATGCTTTTATCTGATTGTAAACTAGAAACATGTTCATAAGCATATAATCAAGATCATACTGAATATATATGCAATTAAATAGAACGATTTACCGTATGAATTCAAGCAATTGAATTCGAACTCCTTCTTCAATCGATCTCTACCACGGATCTTCTGATCTGTTCCCTTTAACTTGGAATTGACCTTTGTGTGGGCAAAGCTTGTCAAATCCTCAAAAGCTGGAGAAGAATTGGAGACAGAAATCTCTAAGGAAGAAGAACCCTAGAAATCGATATTTCTCTCATAGATTGCAGAGAACTAAAATTATCGGTAGAATTAATTCTGTCTTCTCTTCTTCTCCAGTTAATTATTTTGGGCCAGACCAGGGATCTATGGAGAATTGGATTGGGCCACAATTCAGGCTTTCACTAATTAAATTAAAACTAATTTAATTCAAGCCCAAACTTAAATATTATTATCATCCACTATAGATATAATATTGACTGCCCGTCCAAACCGAAATTACGAGTATTCCGGGACTTCCTCTTTAATTAAATCATTTCCCGTGTTAAGGATATAAATATCCATTAATTAATATCAAGTCTGCTAGCTGACTTTTATTAATTAATTTCTTTTTCCAAGAGTGGTCTAGTTTAGAAACATTATTTATTATTCATGGAATAAATTCCAACTGGCCAGTTTTTTGAATAATAAAACCTTTTTCTAAACACCTCTTGAGGATATTATCAGACTGGCCTCTCCCAGCACACGATTCATTGCAATAACAATACTAGCACCACTTAGACATTAATGATCACTACCCAATCTATCAGGATTCTTGGGCAACGAAATACCCTCACCATTTGATAAGTCAAAGTTATTTTCAATTAATATCGTATGCTCAATGTTATGTCAACAATGATTAAGAAATGACAATCACCGAGACCTCGTCTTTCAGTAAATAGCCAAGAAAGACTTATCTCACTGTTTGATCCTTTCAGTGCTATACCACACCGACGCCGTTCATTTCCTTAGGTAAGAAAATTTTCGGACTGACGTCGCAACCTTTCACGATAGGTAGTCAAAGTCTATCTAGGTTGTGAAACATTTTTCTTACTGCAAGAACCGACAAGTTACCTACTGTGAACGCCGCTCACAACTCGTCTACTGTGCAGAAGACTTAGACTCATTTTGCTTAAACTATGTATTTAAATGGAAAACATATTTCAACATCTCATAAATACATAAGTAACCCATAAGCAAAACACATTGTAACAAAATATTCTTTCTCATTAAATGGTAAAAATGGATAGAAGAGTTATTACATATACAAGCATACGAAAGATGCTTTTCCAGTATACTAAACTCTAACAAAAGAATCCCACGTTGATCCTCGAGGCCGTAGCTGATTATCGGCTGTGGATCTGGCATGCGTATTTTGGGGTAGCCGGGTCGAACAACGACCTCAACGTCCTGAACTCGTCTCCCCTCTTCAACGAGAAGTGCCAGGGCGTCGGTCCAGCCGTCTCATTTGTGGCCAACGGCAACCGGCATGATATGGGCTACTACTTGGCAGATGTGATATACCCTCGGTGGCCTGTCTTTGTGAAGACGATCAGGCAAACAAGTGATGAAAGGAAGGCCTACTTTGCGGAACGACAGGAGTCGGCGCGCAAGGACGTGGAGCGCGCATTTGGTGTGCTCCAGTCTCGATGGGCGGCAATTTAGGGTCCAACGCGTTTGTGGGATGTCACATGCGTATCCCAAATAATGTACGCCTGCATTATCCTGCACAACATGATCGTCGAAGACGAAGGCGTACAACTGACTAGTTGGGCCAATGACGATGAAGCCGGTCCAAGCCACGGAACGGCCACCCCTAGTGTACGACAGGGGGTACCTCTCGATGAAGCCGGCCGCCTCAAGGAATTTGCCAACATGCGCCAAGTGGATGCTCATATTCAACTCCAAAAGGATATAATTGAAGAGTTGTGGGCACGGAGGACTGCACGGCGATAGTTTTTTTTCTTTATTATGTACCTTTTTAAATGTAATTTTTTTTATCTATGTACCTTTTTAAATGCAATTAATGAATTTTCCCGTATATGTCTCGTAAATTTAATTCCGTAATTTAATCGTAATTTTAATTCCGTAAATGTAGTATATTTTGAATTTTTTTTTGCGGCTGGCCTATATCTGATGTGGCAGGTGGATTTTTAGTGCTGCTGACGTGGCACGGAGAGAGAGTGGCTAGCCTATGGCTGGCCTAATAGCATTGGAGATGCTCTAAGTGCCGAAATTTTGAGAAATTATTGAATGCTCTACTTGATTATTTTGGAAACATTATTGAAGAAATAATTGGATCGATATGAATTGGGTGTCAAATTCACATTCCTTACCTTCGTCATCGCCGCAACCACCGTTGCGCCGTCGATGCACCAGTGAATCCGACCGCTGCGTTTGTATATAGGTCTGGTCTTTTCTCGCTCTCTCTGTCTCTCTCTCTCCCTCTCTATGGGGTTTTTGCTTTGATTTTTAAATGTGGTTTTTGCTTTGATAATTATTGATAGACCATTGGGAACTTGAATATATTTATATCGGGAGAAGAAATGAAATGTTGGTGAAG
Source organism: Salvia hispanica (assembly GCF_029641045.1). Taxonomy (NCBI): domain Eukaryota; kingdom Viridiplantae; phylum Streptophyta; class Magnoliopsida; order Lamiales; family Lamiaceae; genus Salvia; species Salvia hispanica. The sequence continues at coordinate 50,017,504 of NC_142695.1, read as the reverse complement.
GAGACGAGACCAAGGCCTTTTGCATAATCTCTGTGTACCAAAATTAGGGATTCATTTAGGCTCAGGGAATTGTTTATTAGCTTTAACTTAATTTATGTTAAATGTGTTAGAAAATTGTTGTAGGTGTTGAATTGTGGGTTATAAAGTCGAAAGTTTGGTTTAATATGTGGAAGTTGTAGGTTTGAATAATGGTTAGTATAGGAGTTGTATAATGGTTGGGAATTGATGTTTTGTGATGAAGAAATTGAATCGAGTGCTTATTACTATAGAAATATGTCACATATGAATAGGGGTGGCAAATCGTGCGTGTCGGGTCGTTATCGTGTCGACACGATAACGACACGAACACGATAACAACAAACACGAACACGACCCGTTAAGAAAACCTCAAACACGAACACGAACACGACCCGCTACCCTCAGACACGAACACGACACGAACACGACACGAACCCATTAACGGCACGAACCGTTTCGGGTCAACACGACACGAACCCGTTAATGACACGAAAATAAGTATTGAAAAATTAAAATAATAAGAATAATAATATTAAAATATTATGTGTTAATAAGAATAATAATATTAAAATATTATGTGTTAACGGATAACACGAACACGACACGAACACAACACGAACACGCATTGTTAACGGATAACACGAACCCGACACGAACACGACACGAAATTTTCGTGTCCTTAATGGGTCGACCCGATAAGGACACGAACACGATAAGCTCTGACCCAAACCCATTAATTTCGTGCCGGTTCGTGTCGTGTTATCGTGTCGTGTCAAAAATTGTCAGCCCTACATATGAACATGCGACGTGTCTATCCTTTATTTATTACTCCCTATTGAGTTGTGACTTATGACCTAGCCTTTATTTATTACTCCCTAATTTATAAATATACACTAAAATTTTTACAAAACCCATTGTCAATTCTTGGGCTCATGAACTGCTGGACAGAAAAGGAAACTCTGATGAATCTGTAGTTGTGCTAAAACCTGTGGTGTCTGAGGTATACAAAGAATCATATACTGCAATTGACATTGCAGGCTCGGTTTCTTCATCACAGGTTTGCAGATTCGACACTAGTTTCCCCATTTGGATGGCTTCCAACTCCATCGCCGCTTCCTTCATCGTCGGCCTTTGCTTTCCGTCCAAACTCAGACATCTCCGAGCAAGCCTCGCCACCGCCACAATATCTTCCACCACACCCTCTCTCACCACATCCTGATCAAGAATGTCGAACAATTTATCGTCTTGCATCGAGTGCAAGAACTGCGCGACCAGACTCCTCCCTCCCTCCTCCTTAGCCGCTGCAGTGACCGCTTTCTCCCCAGTCAGAAGCTCCACCACAACCACGCCAAAGCTGTACACGTCGCTCTTTTCTGTGAACTGATTCGACTGGAAGTACTCGGGATCCATGTACCCGAAAGTCCCCATCACTCGCGTGGTCACGTGAGTTTGATCCACGTTGAACGACCTCGACGTCCCAAAATCCGACACTTTGGCGTGATACTTCTCGTCTAGGAGTATGTTGGTCGACTTGATGTCTCTGTGATAGATAGGAACCGATGCAGAGTAATGCAGGTAAGCAAGAGCAGCTGCTAATTCTGTTGCGATTCTGAGACGAATCTTCCATGGCAAAGGGAACTCATTGCCTAGATCGTGAATGTGTTGGAAGAGCGTACCGTTTGGAACAAACTCGTAGACGAGAAGAGGAACCTCGGTCTCCAGACAACACCCTAGCAACTTCACCACATTCCTATGATTGAGCTGGGACAGTATGGCGACCTCATTCACGAATGCTCCAACCTCGGATTCATCCATCTTCTCTGACTTTTTCACTGCGACGATTCTACCATCGGGTAACATTCCTTTGTAGACAGTGCCTTGTCCGCCGCGACCAAGTACGCGATTCTCGTTGTAACGATCAGTGGCCAATGCCAATTCTTTGGAGTCGAAGAATCTGATATTCTCGGGAGTGTTATTAGTAGAGGACAGCAGCAAGAATCCGCCATTTCGCTTGAAGAACTTCTTCTTACGGTTGGCTTCGATTCTCTTCCTCGCGACATTGGAAGACACCAACGCACCTCCGAGCAAAACCAGCCCACCTAAGCCGCAGCTGACACCAATGATTACTGGTTTCATCCTGGGTTCGTTGTCGTTGGCCGGAAGTTGACATGAGAATGAACCGGGGGGCGTGTTGACACATGTAGCCGCTGTTGGGCAGTCATTCAATGACGGATTCCGGCACTCGTCTATGTCCTCACAGCTCAAATAAGGATTGCCTTGATAACCAGGCCTGCAAGAACATACGGTAGAGCTCATGTTCTCTCCACCTAACAAGACAAGTGGCAAATCAATTTCGTTGCATTGAACCCCTGGCCGCGTCGTGGGATTGGATATCTCGAATTCCCATTCAAGCACCAGAGGCGCACGGAGATCCGATCGGAAGCTAACGGGGGACGAGTACGACAAGTTATGCAAGTTGGTGTAGTTAGCATATTCGTTGAGCAGCCATCTTTGATCAGCCATGAACACATAACCGCAGCTGAGAGCAGCATTGGTGCCCGCTTCGGGATTTCTGTAGAAGAACTCGATTTCTCTCTGGCGCGGCGGGATGATGTTCTGGCAGCAGTTTATTCCATTGCAGATGGATGACTCTCCGCAGATGGGGTTGCATTCGCCATAGGAAGGGAGGAGGGAGACGACGTTCTGGCAGCCGACAACGACCAATCTGTTATAGACGTTGGAGAAGGTGGCGTAAGATGTAACCATGGGCTGTGCCAGCTGCTGCAGCTTTCTATCGGTAGAGCAGTTGAGAGGGGAGATGGACTGCATCACCGTAACTGTTTTGGTGGCCAACGAGATATCCACCACTTCTCCGAACCCTACTTGGACCATGATAAACGGTCTCGGGGGATTGAAGGTTTGGTTGCAGATGATCGTGAAAGATATATCGGCGCTGCAGTTCGTGCTGATGCCGAAAGGATATGGAACGACGACGTTTCCACACATTTCCTGGCAGCCCGGCTTCGACAGAGAGGCCGTTTGCCCTGCCACCGTCGTGGCTAGGTGGAGGAAGAACGCGGTGATCAGGAAGAGTGAGGCCATTTTCATTTTGATTCCTAAACTTGTCTAACTGCATAAGTTTTAATGCTTGAAAATTGTATTAGTAAACAATTAAACGTGTTGAAATTGTCAAATTGATTTAATTCCACGCCCCTGTAATGTTCAACTCCAGTCAATGTATTGAAAATTCTAAATTGGTGTGAACAAGACTTTTTCAAAAGAAATCCAAATTCAGTATACGTCTCAACTTTTTACAACAATGGTCAACGACCATTCACACATACTCCCTCCGTCCCACAAAGATAGTTCCACTTTGACCCAACACGGATTTTAAGAAATCTAATGAAAAATGAGTTGAAAAAGTTGGTGGGATGTGGATCCTGCTTTTAAAGTATTAGTTTTATAATAAAATGTGAGTAAGAATGAGTTGGTGAAATATATGATCCACTATTAAAAATGATAAAAGTGAAATGGGACAAACTTTATGGGACGAGTGGAAATGAAAAAATGGAACAATCTTTATGAGACGGAATGATTACTACATAATTACATATATTCATGCATTTCTTGATTGAGTGGTTGTGGTCGCTCAGAGAGGAAGTGGTAGTGGGAACTGGAATGAGCATCACTGACATGTGTTAGGTTGCACATAATCTTTACTCTTTTAGTCCAAAAAAAATAATCCATAAATGGATGACACAAATTTTAAAAGAAAAGCCAATGAAGTAAGAAATAAAAAGTGAATAAAATATGAGTGTGAAGTAGAACAAGTGGGTATAGTACGAGATAAAAAGAGAAAAAATGAATAAAGTATGGTTAATAATTCGAGAGAAACTTCCATTTTTAGATGATGCTATTTTTAGTGGACAACCATCTATTTTTCGTAGAGGAAGGGATTATCATAATAAACATATATTCGGTTGCACGTACTTCATCTAATAATAGTACTATATGTGAATTTAAACTATAATGATTTGATCGATTTTCTTATTATAATTACTCCCCCCGTCCCCCAAATATTGCCCCACTTTGACCCGACACGAGTTTTAAGAAATGTAATGAAAAGTGAGTTGAAAAAGTTAATAGAATGCGAGTCTTATTTTTATATAATTTTATAATAAAATGTGAGTAAGAATGAGTTTGTGGAATATGATTTCCACTACCAAAAATGGTAAATAGTGAAATGGGACGAATTTTGTGTGATGGACGGAAATGAAAAAATGGGACAAACTTTCATAGACGGGTGAGTATTTTTTTTAAGGGACGGGGTGAGTAGTTGATATTGAAAGACGTTTGAATGCATATCTATTTTCACTATTCAATACTCCCTCCGCCCCATGTTATTCGTACTTTTCAGTTTTGGTTTATGCCAAACTAGTGACACTGTTTCTATTTTAAGTAAGAATTAGAGTATTTAGTTTTATATTATATTATAGTTAGTTGAGTATTCCTTTATTAAATGATTTGTCATTACACTTAAAATACAGTAATTTAATTACACTAAAAAATAAATCCAAAATTTACGACAAAAAAATGAAAAATGCGAGGAACAGAGGGAGTATATTAAAAGAAATTAGAGATTTTATAATTTTAAAAAAGTCATATTTTAATTAACCGGTAAGATTCACAAAAGAAATAATAAGTGAGAAAAACACATTAAATAAATCTAAAATTATTTTAAATATTATGGAAATATATTAAGTGAATATAGGAAATATAAAAGATACTTAAAATTGAGAAAAGGGTAATAATTTCAAATAATTTGTTCTGGATTTTAAAAGTAGTAGTTTATTTAAATAGAAAGATATTTAAATTTAGTTGGATTGAGGAAATTGGAAAATAAATTGGAAATACGAGGGGGGAGTGATCAATTGCTAACTAATTAACAATCTTAAACTAAGATTTAGTGGTTGAAATAATGTTAAATGGATTATATTTTTAATCAAGAAAATTAATAAATAAAATTAGAGGGTATTAATGTCAATTATCTCTCATTAAAATCATCTTAAAACTTCAAATTTACGTAACTCTCTCGATCTAAATTATTTTTTCGCAAAAAATATATCAAATTAAAGATAATTTTATAAGGATTCCAACGAAATCTCAATTGCATATGTTCCGACGACGTTCGGATGATGAAATCTGATATTTTTTATTTTAGTTTTTGTAAATGTTGATAACCAGATTTTTATCAACAAATATATCAAAAAATCTCAACAAAACCATGTAAAAATCTTAATAAAACTATGTAACAATCTCAATAAATATGTGTTGATATTTTCTTGTAATAGTGTTGATATTCTTATGTCATATTGTTGATATTTGTAATACACTATGTTGATATAAAAAAACATTCACGAAAATTATCATATGATAACATAATGACGATATTACATTTTTGTTGATATTTTGTCTACAATTTATTGAGATTCGTAAGATTTAATCTCATCCACTCATTTTAAAATTTAAGGGTGAAGATTTGGTCTTAATTTTGGATTAAGATGCTATAGCATTAAAATATGACTCATAAGATTTAATCTCATCCACTCATTTTAAAATTTAACGATGGAGATTTGGTCTTAATTTTGGATTAGGATGCTATAGCATTAAAATATGACCCGACTGTGGAGTACTTCATTTTTTTAAGCAACGAATTTACGTATAAAAATAATTTAATGAAAATTAAAAAATAATTGTAATTAAATAAGTTTGGAGAAAGTTTGAGAAATTATTGAAAAATTAATGATAATTTTGGAAACATTAATAATTAATTGGATCAAAATAACTAAAATTGGGAGTCAAAGTCACATTCCTTTTCTTGGACATCGCCGAAACCACCGCCACGCCGTCGCTGCACCACTGACTCCGACCGCCGCGTCTGTATACAGGTCCGGTCTTTTCTCTTTTTCTGCATACACTTGACACAAACACATAGGCTAGCTGGTTCTTCATTTTTAAATTGGGTTTTTGCTTTCATAATTATTGATATACCATAGGAACTTGAATACTACTGTTTTTAAATCGGGAAAATAATTAAAACCTAGGGATGAATTTTTTTGCTAATTTGGTTTGATTAAGTTGAATTCAATTAATTTATGTTTCATTAGGAGGTAATGTAGTAGGTTTGAATATGCATTGGTGAAGGAGACCAAAGCCTTATGCATAAGACCAAAATTAAGGGTTCATTTAGGGTCAGGGAGTTGTTTATTAGCTTAAACTAATCTGTAATTATGTTGAATGTGTTAGAAAATGGTTGTAGGTGTTCAACTGTGGGTTGTAAAGTCGAATGTTTTGGTTTAATATGTGGAAGTTGTAGGTTGAATAATGACTAGTATAGGAAATGGTTTGGGAATTGATGTTTTATGTTGAAGAAATTGAATGGAATGCTTATTACTATGGAAACATGCCACACGAATATGAGGTGTGTTTATACTAGTGACTTGTGATCTGATGCAGTTGCTATCTTTTCGATTTTTGTTTTGTGAATGACTGAATGCATGTATGTCGAAAGAGGATTTTTCATGGCTGACCAATTAAGAGGAACCTCCTTGCTATCCTAGTCCTTGGAGAAGAAACGTCTTACAAACTAAGTTGACTTCATTGCCTCCTTATCTTAATTGTTACAAACAGAAACACTTCAGTTCATGAACTCCTAGACAGAAAAGGAAACTCCGATGAATTTGCAGTTGTGCTAAAACCGGTGGTGTCTGAGATATACAGAGAATCATAAACTGCAGGCTCTGTTTCTTCTTCACTACATGTTTGCAGATTCGAGGCTAGTTTCCCCATTTGGACGGCTTCCAACTCCATCGCCACTTCCTTCATTGTCGGCCTTTGCTTTCCATCCAAACTCAGACATCTCCGAGCAAGCCTTGCCACCACCACAACATCTTCCACCCCACCCTCTCTCACCACATCCGGATCAAGAATGTCGAACAATTTATCGTCTTGCATCGAGTGCAAGAACTGCGCGACCAGACTCCTCCCTCCTTCCTCCTTAGCCGCTGCAGTGACCGCTTTCTCGCCCGTCAGAAGCTCCACCACAACCACGCCAAAGCTGTACACGTCGCTCTTTTCTGTGAACTGATTCGACTGGAAGTACTCGGGATCCATGTACCCGAAAGTCCCCATCACTCGCGTGGTCACGTGAGTTTGATCCACGTTGAACGACCTCGACGTCCCAAAATCCGACACTTTGGCGTGATACTTCTCGTCTAGGAGTATGTTGGTCGACTTGATGTCTCGGTGATAGATAGGAACCGATGCAGAGTAATGCAGGTAAGCAAGAGCAGCTGCTACTTCTGTTGCGATTCTGAGACGAATCTTCCATGACAAAGGGAACTCGTTGCCTAGATCGTGGATGTGTTGGAAGAGCGTACCGTTTGGAATAAACTCATAGACAAGAAGAGGAACCTCGGTCTCCAGACAACACCCTAGCAACTTCACCACATTCCTATGATTGAGCTGGGACAGTATCACGACCTCATTCACGAATGCTCCAACCTCCGATTCATCCATCTTCTCGGATTTTTTCACTGCGACGATTCTTCCATCGGGTAGCATTCCTTTGTAGACAGTGCCTTGCCCGCCACGTCCCAGTATGCGATTCTCGTTGTAGCGGTCAGTGGCCAATGCCAATTGTTTGGAGTTGAAGAATCTGATATTCTCGGTGGTGTTATTAGTAGAAGACGTCAGCAAGAATCCACCATTTCGCTTGAAGAACTTCTTCCTACGGTTGGCTTCGATTCTCTTCCTCGCGACTTTGGAAAACACCAACGCCCCACCTAGCAAAACTAACCCACCTAAGCCGCAGCTGATACCGATGATTACTGTTTTCGTCTTGGCCCCTTTGCCATCACCCTGAACTTGACATAAGAATGAACCGACTGTGTTGACACACGTAGTCCCGTTTTGGCACTTGTTCAATGACAAATTCCGGCACTCGTCGATGTCCTCACAGCTCAAATATGGACTGCCTTGATAACCAGGCTTGCAAGAACATATGGTCGTGCTCATGTTTTGTCCATTATCTAACAGGAAAAATGGAAACTCAATTTTGTTGCATTGAACCCCAGGCAGCGTCGTTGCATTGGATATCTCGAACTCCCACTCAAGCACCAGAGGTGTACGGAGATTGGGTGAGAATTTTTTGGGCTCCGTCATGTTATGTAAGTTGGTGTGGTTAGCGTATTCGTTGATCAGCCATCTTTGATCAGTCATGAACACATAACCGCAGGTGAGAGAAGCATCGCTATCGACGTTGGGATTACTGTAGAAGAACTCGATTTCACTCTTCCGTGGCGGGATCACGTTCTGGCAGCAGTTCATACCTTCGCAGGTGGATGAGACTGCGCAGATGGGGTTGCATTCGCCGTTGGAAGGGAGCAGCGAAACGACGTTCTGGCAGCCGACGACGACCAATCTGTTGTAGACGCTGGAGAAGGTGGCTACATAAAATGCAGCCATGGGCTGTGCCAGCTGCAGCAACTTCCTATCTTTAGAGCAGTTGAGAGGAGAGACGGACTGCATCGCCTTAACTGTTTTGGTGGCCAACGAGATATCTACTAACTCTTCGAACCCTATTTGCTCCATAAAAAATGGTCTCGGGGGATTGAAGCTTTCGTTGCAGATGATCGTGAAAGCTGCATTAGCGCTGCAGTTCATTCCGATGCCAAAAGGATATGGAACGACGACGTTTCCACATTTTTCCAGGCAGCCCGGCTTCGACAGAGACGTGCCTTGCGCTGCCGCCGCTGTTGCTAGGTGGATGAAGAGCGCGGTGATCAGGAATAGTGAGGCCGTTTCCATTTTGATTCCCAAACTTGTCTCACTGCATAAGTTTAATTTGAAGAAGAAATCAAAACATGATAATAAAACTTGATCTAGATAGTATTATAAAGAAAGTTGATAATCTATAAAGTTTTAATGCTTTAAAAAATGAATTAATATACTTCATTTGTCTTTAAGTAGTTATCCCAAGTTAGTTGAATCATTTTATTTTGTCTTAATCTGCTCTAATAATGGCTTCAACTTCATTCTTGCAGACGGTTGATCTTCCTTTTGAGAAAGTGACATCAAATAAATCTTCCATCAAAGACAAACTGACTGTCTCCATGGAGTAGATAAGTAATTATACATAATCATAATATGAGTGTTTGACTGAGTGTTAATAACATCATAATAGATCACTCCGGAGAATGAGTTTTTTATGCACAACTAGTGTCTAGTAGTAGTATATCAGAACAGAGCATTTTAAAATTTCTATTTTCTCCTCTGTTTTGCAGTTTGGGCTTTCTAATTCTGATACCCAAAAATTGGTGTTAGTCATTTGTAATTATTTTCACATTATTAGTGAAATTTCCTCCTATGGCCATCGACATAGGTCACATTGACGGTATTGTGTATGTTGTCCAATCTATTGATAATGTAGAGGATTGTGTTAAGCGGGGCATATCATTTCCAATCCAAGCAATGGCAGATTCATGAACAAAACTTGTGAGGTTAAACACATTGAAGTAGAAGATGGAGTAGAACTTAGGTGAGAGATTGGTGTCCACATTTCTCCTTTTCACCAAAGACATAGTATTACTAGTAATTAAGAATTTTAACAATATCATAGTTTGAGTGAGACCATGATTATCACACAAACATCAAATTTTGTCATAAGAAGCTAAGTGAGTTCTTTCGCAACACACGATTATATACGAACTTCATCTCCTTGCTTGTATGTAGATTTTGATTAGTTAGCCCCTATTGGTGGCTAGCTTGTTTGTTCTTTTGTTTGTTTTTTAGTCTCTTCCTCTTGTTCTTTCTAACCGAGGGTGTCTCTCATTTTCTTCTTTCTAACACGATTATATATATGATGATTTTTAGCTTTGTTTTTGTTAAATTTGGGTTCGACACTTCGATAAATTTAAGCATTTGCTTATTATAGAAAAATAATTTAACAAGCTTTTGAAATATATGTTGAATAAGTTTTCAACGTATAATCTATGAAGTTCTAGTTTGTGGGTTGTATTAGTGTTTTTTATTAGCAGTTAATTAGTTAGATCAATCTATGTGTGTCATCGTTTAAATTGACATGATAATATACTTAATCGACAAATTAAATTAAGACAATTAGCGTAAAATCAAGTGGTTTTACCTGCTTGATTGGACTTGCGTGTTACCGAATGATTTAATTAATTAACTAATTACGAAATATGCTCATTACAAAAGCCCATCTCTGTCGTCATATAATATTACTACTTCATTTAGCCTTTTTTTTACGAAATGCATATAAACAATGCAAGATCTATGATTTATGTTGCTTTTTAAATAATGATTATTTATACAAATTTACTTTTAATAATTTTATTTTTGTCATTCAGTATTTTAATTTTATAATATTGCATTTCCTATTTTTAAGTTTTACGTTCAATTTTATTTTTTAATTTTTGAATTTTTATTGAATAATTTTCAAATATTCATTCATTTTATTCTATTTTACTAATGTTGTAATTTAAATAAAAATTAAAAATGAGAGAATAATATAAAAATGATGAAATCAAAAAAAGTAATTGTGAATGAATTTATGACTAAAAATATTAGTATTTGGTTATTGTAGCTAAAAAATGACATGATGAACTTGACAACTAAAATATAATTATGGCTGAATCTGGAGTTAAATACATAATCATGAGTATTTGTTGACTTGACACAAAGTGACATTTGCTAGGAAGAAAACGTTGGCTTTCTAAATTTAGCTCAAATGTCTTGGTCACATGCATAGAAATTTGATGTGAGAATATTGTGGACTATTTCTCCATTTTTTTCATATTTAGAAGCCGTGAAATGTGATCAAATGAAAACTCTAAATATGGTAAAACTTAAAACTATGATTTGAACCATTGAAAAATGTCAACAGATCACAAAAAAGCATCAACAGGAATGTTAACAGAATTTCAACGATAGTCAATGATTGATGTTGTGTTGATATTAAAATCTTCAAATTTTACACTGTGTTAATATTGTATTAAGAATGTGTTGAAACTGTGTTGAGGAGTTTTGAGTTTGTACAATATATAAATTTGCATTTTATCACTACCCTATAAGTTGTTGTCAGTTATGTTAGAACAATATGTTAATATTGTTAAAGTGGGAAATTAATGAATTACTTGTACCGGATGAGGAAAATAGTACGCAGGAAGATAGTATAAGTCTTATTATATCATTGTATAACAGAAAATTCAAAATTCAACTATTATTAGTCTTGTCAACAAATTCTCTCTTATTGCATTCCCACGTATATAGGAGGAATACTTATTCATCATAGGAAGCAATCCATCTATATAAATATTTACTCTTTATAATCCAGATTTTGGTCTGCAATCTTCAACTCCAATCATCAAAGTTCAAGGGTATGTTCTACTACTCCATTTCTTTTCTTCTTAAGATCATAAGATGCTGGTCACGTTATTACACAAGAATAAATTAAATGGTTTAGCCCTAACGTACCGAGTCTTTCTTGAAGTCCATTTTAGTTGTTGCTAATTTCCACTTATTTGCTTCAGTTTGATGCATTGAATTTCCACTTATTTGCTTCATTTTGATGTTTTGTTTTTGAAGACGTATCTTTGTTTGGAATTTTCTCTAATTAGGCCACGCACATCAAATCCTTAATTGAACTCATTCCCACTTGAACACATGTATCAAACATACACAACATGTTATAGAATAACATGGATAAAATCTAGTAGTACATGCTTTTATTTTTAGGTGGAAGACTCGAAAAGTCCAAACTACTTTTGTTAAACGCATTTCGTAGAATTGTTCAAAGTGAGTGTTATAATAATCTGTTTCAACTCCTTGCAGCTGTGAATCAAGAGAACAATGAATCTACTTCCATTAACACTCCTCATCATCACCACCTTTACCTTATCATCATCTCAAGAAACACCACTTTCCAAAAAAGGGTGCCAAGAAAAATGCGGAGACATAAGCATCCCTTACCCCTTCGGCATCGGCCCCAACTGCAGCTTCAACTCCTCCTACGCCATCGAATGCACCAACCACTCAAAACCAATCCTCAAATCCACCGGTTTGGAAGCCACCGAGTTCTCATTAAACGACAACACAGTCCGAGTAATGCAGAAAACCACCCCTCTCAACTGCTCCTCAACCAAAGGCCAGTTCCAGCTCGGCCAATCCCTCCTCCACTCCCCCTTCTCCTACGGCGCTTCCATCAACCGCCTCATCGTAGTCGGCTGCAGCTCCGAGGTCTCCCTCGTGGGCCCCGCTCCCTCCTCTGGCGGATGCCGCCCATCTTGCGGCGACTCCACCAATGCCTGCTACGGCATCAACTGCTGCTCCATCATCGTGCCGGAGATGTCCCAGCGAGTCGAGGCCGCCTACGCCGTCAGTGGTGGTGGTGGTGATTCTCTAGTTTGTGGGTATGCTTTTCTCGCAGACTACAGATGGCTGTCGAGTGAGTACGAGAACTACGTGAATTTCTCAGCTCCGGTGGCCGAGATGGAACTAGCGATGAGGACGGTGCCAGCAACGCTGGAGTGGCGGCTCGATGTCGATGAATGGAATTTGATGAGTGGGGTTGTGTGTGAGAATCGGAGCGTGGATGCACATACATTCGATGATAATGAGTATAGCTTCAACATGAGCAGATGTCGCTGTCGACAGGGGTTTCAGGGGAATCCATATTTGTCTTGTGTTGACATCGACGAATGCAGCAGCTCCAGTTTGAGCAATATCTGTGGAATTGGAAGTGATTGTTTCAACACACAGGGGAGTTTCTACTGCAAGAATCGAAGCAGAGACAGCCGCATCAAGTCTGTAATCATCGGCGTTGGAAGCGCCGTCGCAGTCTTAATGTTGTTAACTGGATTATGGTTATTGTCCAAACTGATCAGGAACAAGATCAGAACTAACCGGAGAAGGAGATACTTCAAGAACAACGGAGGGTTGTTGCTGGAGCAGCGCCTCTCTTCATCCGGCGCCGCGGAAAGAATCAAATTCTTCGACCCCACACAGCTGGCTCGCGCGACGGATGGGTACAACGAAGACCGCATACTAGGCCGTGGCGGGCAGGGCACGGTCTACAAAGGGATGCTTCGCGATGGGCGGATTGTGGCGGTGAAGAAGGCGAAGAGGGTTGGAGATGTTGAAGAATTCGTGAATGAGGTGGTGATAATGTCGCAGATCAATCACAGGAATGTGGTGGCCTTGGTGGGGTGTTGTCTCGAGATAGAGGTTCCGGTCCTCGTCTACGAGTTTGTCCCGAACGGGACCCTGTCCCAGCATATCCATGTCCGGAACAGGGATTTTCCGTTGTCGTGGAGGATGCGTGTCAGGATCGCGGCTGAGGTGGCTGGAGCGCTTTCGTACTTGCATCATTCCGCGGCGTCACCTATCTATCACAGAGACGTCAAGTCGACAAACATACTGTTGGATGGCAAGTACCATGCCAAGGTTTCGGATTTTGGGATATCGAGGTCAGTGGGAGTGGAGCAGACTCATCTCACCACTAGGGTGTTTGGGACTTTTGGGTACTTGGACCCGCAGTACTTTTGGTCGAGTCAATTCACAGAAAAGAGCGATGTTTATAGCTTTGGGGTGGTTGTTGTTGAGATTCTAACAGGGGAGAAAGCGGTTTCGGCTGCTGGAGTGGAATCAGGGAGGAATCTAGCTGCGGATTTCTTGGATTCGATGGAGGGGAATCGCTTGTTCGACATTCTTGATCCGGAGGTTTTGGAAGGTAGTGTGGACGAGGTTGTAATTATGGCAGATCTCGCTCGGAGATGTCTGAATCCAATTGGTAAGAAAAGGCCAACGATGAAGGAAGTGGCAATGGAAGGAATTAGAGCAAGGGAAGAAGCCTCAGTTTTGGCATCTTATCATGAGGAATCTGATTTCCAATCCATTGATTTTGGAGAGGAATGTGTTTTATCAGACAGCAGCACTAGTTTGATTGGTATTACTCCAAAGTCATCCTAATGCAGGGCATCGTATCAATGTCGGATCCAGGAAATAGAACTCACAACAAAAAAGGTTGTCAACAGCCTACAAAGAAAGATTCGGTGCAGTGGTTATTGCTTAAAATGGATGGCGGATGAAGAAATCAAGAAACAGAGTGAACCCCAACCTAAGGTTGGGGCAGAGCTACCTTACCATGAGATGGGATCATCGGCAACTCCAATGATTGAATTTAAAAGGGTCGGTGATGTGTTAGTTTATCCACAGACTCCGCTTGAATCTGCCAATGAACGTAAGTAGAGGCCTATTGTGAGATTTATGATTACTCATTATCGCAATCTTTTTTTTTTCCGTTGCACAAAAATATACTCCAAGTGTATGAATGTGTTTTATGTACATTGTATTTTCGTATCATTCACGTACATTGATTGTATTGACTATAGATAAAAGAAAGCAACCATCCATATATTGTAAAGCCAAAATATAAAATGAACTCTTTATGATATTTCAAATAACTAATAGTGACCACAAAAAGAGTTCAAATGACCATAAAAAGAGATTCTTCTGCTTATAGTTATTGAGTGCACATACATAGAAAGAGGTTGAAGATAATGAAACACAAAATAAGATCGAGTATTAAGAATGACAGCTTCCTCCATACTCTCCGACCGTGAACACAAAATCTATGGACTATAGTTAGCATTGTTGCATTCTACGCTAGGCCTATCTTAACCACAGTGGCCTGAACCCATCTGGGGCTCTCGTGTCTGTGGTAGGCCCGCTTGTCATCAAGTGGTCTAAAATTCTTTCCATGCTCATGCTCAAGTAAGTTCAGGAATCACCTAGGTGAGCAAACTAATCGAAAATTGTATATTCAATCTGAATCAAATCGAAATTTAAAATTTGATTCGTTTTTTTTTTTGGTTTTCCGGTTCGATTTGGATTGGATCGAAAAAAAGCTGAAAAGCTGAAAAATCAATTTTTTTTAATAGTACTAATATTATACCTAAAAATAAACTCTATTTATGTTAATTCATATTAATAAATATAATAATATTTAGATTTTATAAAGATTGTAATTGTTTGGATATATTAAAAATAAGGTCACACCAGTATTTCGTTATACTCATATTCTAATTTCTAAGCAATGTAAACAACAATTCTTTGAATAAACAATGGTCTCAAACGATAAACGTGGCTAGCTACTTGTTGTTACATGTGATTATGATAATGACTGAACAGTTCATAGTTTTAGTTTTGCTTTCTTTTTTGTGTGTTTTCCTCGTGAGGAGACTAGACTTTTGTATTGATGCATTTAAACATTTTGTATCCCTTTAATTTTTTCGTTTATTTTATAGGTCTACATATTTTATTTTAAGAATTGGATTTTTATGATGAGCGTGTTAAACAACTTCATAAATAATCAGCTTAGCTTTAAAATCACGATTACATATAAAATCATTTAAAATTTACGTTTATGGAGTATCAAATTAGAAAAGAAAAAAATGTTGAGATTGAGAAAATGAGTTATGATTGGTTGACTTGACTGTAACTAAGTTAATTTTCAAATCACAATCGTCGATATCCTTAGACCATCTCCAATTATACACTAAAAATGAGGTTTGGTGTAGAAATCTTCTCCAACCATACACCAAACTCAAATTCATTTTTGGTGTTTTTTGTGAAACAACACCATATTTGGTGTTATTGCAAAAGTTTAGTGTGACAAAATTCCAAAAATGGTATAAATCTTAAATTTGATGTAAATGGTTAGAATAAAATTATTTTTTAGTGTGATATACATTCAATATGGATTTAAGTTTGGTGTAAATGATTGAAGGTGGTCTTAGAATGTAGTAGTAAAATAAAGGAACTCCAGATTTGAATTAAATTAATTAATCCGATCAACTAAGTTAGTCATTTTTTCAAATGTATCAAAATTTATCCATTTTATCAATTTAAATCATTTTAAGTTCTATTCATTGATGTGATTTATTATACAAAAATTTGAACGATACGTAGAATAATAAATTCAATTACGATGAATGTTCGAAAACAATAGTATTAGTCGGCAATAAATGATTAGAAACAGATAAATACGCCCACAGAAATCCATAGAAAGTTCTGGACAGATGCCAACTTTCTCTCACATGTAACACCTAAGCTTATTCAGTCATTCTCACCTACCTTTTTAATCATTTTACCACAATAAAAGATGTGATTAGTTGATCCAATTTATGTCCTCTCAACTTTTAAGTAAATTCTCAGAAATTTAACAAATCACTATTACTTTCACCTTCTTCAAAATTAAATTAATTTTACAATCTCATTATCCCCTTCAATTTCACTAATAAATTAATAATAATTTTTTTTTTGTTTGGATTATTCACCAAAAATTAAGCTAAATTTATTTATAATAAGTTTTTTCTTTCTAATGAGTTGATATCATTATAATTAATACCAACACTTTAGCCAAATTTTCTGTCCAATACTAATTAGTTTAGTAAATTAAAATCCATACTATTTTGTATACAATAAAAAATTAATTTTTGTGAGCAGTATTTATAACACGTCGCTGCTTAGTCCATTTCAAAGCTAGATAACAACATACTATTCCATTTCTCTATCCCCTTTCTCCGCCCAATTCGAGAGACGATCAGAATAGATGGTGTTGCACTTGTTCTTCACGGTGGCGTTCTCGGCGGCGCCGCTCACGCTCTACATCCCGCCGGTGAGGAGCTTGAATCTGTTCATTGAAACAATTGAGGCTATGTGGAAGGAATCCAGCGCTCAAACTCTCAGGCTATATCCACGCCTGCGCTACGCCTTCTCTCGGTTGATCAATTCTATGCTCTCCACCTGACTTCAAATCGAAAACACAAGCTGTAAATATTTATTTCTTTTTCCTTCTTATATAAGCGGGAGGAGTAGATAGATACGTTGAGTTGTACTGTTAATTGAATAAATTGGAATCGGACTCTGCTGTTTTGGCTGATTGCTGCTTTAATTTACTATACTTTTCACTTGAATTTTCCAATTTGTTTTTATTTAGGGTTCATCTGCTTCCAGTTTGAAAAGTGTTAATTGTGCATTTGGTTACTCATCACGATTGAATTTACCAATTTTATTCATTGAATTGTCAGTTGCGTTTACTGTTTTCATCTGAGAACAGAATGTAAAGGATCAAGTAAAACAAATTTCGATTCCTCTAACCAGTTCAATCATTCATATTCATGAATTATTATAAGAAAATCAAAGGAAATGCCGAATTCAGCCTACTTTAGTAACCACAAAATTCCTAGGGGATAAGCTCTCAATTAATAACATTTCGAGCCGGAAGAAATGCAAGGAAACCAGCGACGCCGACGGAGTAGCCTCCCCTCACTTTTCCGGCAACGAAACCCTTCACCTTCCGATTAGACTTCAACTTATTCTGCAGCTCCTGCCAAACCCGCTGCTTCCTGAGCCTCCGCGGCTGCTCGCCCCCGCACGCGGAGTCCGTCTGCCGTACCATGTCGTGGCGTTCTGCTTCGTCCGGGAATCTCCGGTCACCAGATCCACGAAACATCGCTGCAGGAGCGAGATATTCACCGTCGATTCGCCCTTGAAGGCGTGGAGGAAACCTACGTTGGTGGAGAAAGCGGCGGATTTGGGTGGATCTATCAATTCATTGGCCAAGGCGGTCCGGAGGCGGTCGATGACGTAGGTGTCCTCTCGTAGGGGCACGGTTCGGTTTTAGGGCGTGTCGCTTTGGAGGAAGAAGCTTGAGTTTGATTTGGGGAACATGCGCCTCATACACATGCTCATCTTCTCCGATCACAAATTTTTTACTGAAATTGTAAAACTTGAATCTGTGGGGGATTTGGGGAAAGAGAGTCTAGGTTTCTCTGTAATTGCGGATTTGCCCCTTTGCTTTTCGAAATAATATTTGCTACCCCAAAACATTAAATTCAAATGACAAATTAAGCGATCTTCATTCTTGAGATTCAAAAGTGTTATGCCACATCAAGAAATCTTGTTTTATGAATATAAATGCCTGGACTACTATTAACATCTATTTTTGCAAGTATATCAATGTTTCAATGCGACCACAACTACTTTTTTCTCGCTGTAGTAAATGGTGCAATCTAAACATTTTTGGGGACATTATCGCATCAAATGGAATACTATTATTTTGGGTCAAATGGATCTTAGGTGAGACATGCATTATAGAGCACAAAATTCCTATAGGATGGATCCATCTGCGACCCGACCCAACTGGTGGTGCTCACACAACTGACAGTTGTGGAGCATCTATCTGCGTATATACCGTCCCTCAACAGGAAGCCACTTCTATAGACAAATGATTTAATGTGCTACTCTACCATACATATACAAACGGAATACTGGTAAAGAGTCTATTCATGAGTATCATATAGTACTCCATAAAACTTAAAAGATCAATCTTTACCAACTCAATCTTGTTGAATCTGGCACCAAATATGGATGAACCATTTCACAAAAGTATGTACTCCATTTGGATAATCCAAAGTCTCGATAGTTAGCATTGAGTCTTCCAGTCAAAAAACATGATGATGCAGGTCTATAGGTGCACTATCAAATCAAGATCACTCAAATCCAGGTTGTAAGACTTCATCACAATCGAGCGAACAACAAGGTAAGCATTAAAATGATTAAGGAAATTAGTGTAGACTAGAGGGAACACAACATAAGCATCAAAAACAAAATTACATTCACACCTCATATTAGAAATAACTTCTGCATTCACTTATCATCGAACCATATTTAATTCGAACTCTCCAAAATTCAGGTAGCTAGATTCTCAGAAGACTTCGACCTAGGTGCATAATACATTAATACTAGTACTTATTATATCAAGCTTTTTTACTTAATTAATTAGAGATTAAAACAAGTGACAAAATGATTTATTGGTAGAATAAGATGACACGATAAAACAACCTAATAAAACATATCTAGATAGGAGATGGAGCTAGAGGAGCCTCTTCTGCTTCTGGCGCCGGTGATGGACCCTCGGGCTCTGGCTCTGGCTCGTACATTGGTGGTGGAGGCGGAGAGTGGCAATGTTTGTGAAGAAGATAGAAAAAATCACCATAAGTTGGTGGTGGTGGTGATGAAGAGTAATAGTAGTAATATTTTTTGCAGTAATAATGATCAAAGTAAGTAGCGTTTATGGTTGTGATGGACGACATAGATAACAGAACTACAAATACCCAAAATTTGAGATTCATTTTACTCTCCACTACTTGCTAGTTATAAGTAGTAATGCAATTTTCGAATATGAACTCACTGGATGCATAAATGGATGAATGTTTCTCCATTTATATAGGACTTATTCTTGAACTATTAATCTAGATTAGTTAAGGCAATAACAACTTTATTTGTATAGGTTTGGCTATTAATTTAATTTGAACGATAAGCTTGTGTAATACTACTACTCAGTAGGCTCCCAAGACTACTACTTAGGCCACCTTAGGTAAAAAGCTATAAACACATTTGAGATATTGATTTTATGAAGTGATGGACCAACGAATCAATGAAGCAACTATATATAGGCGATTTCCAGCCTTATTTTTCTATCAAAGTCTAGATCAATAATTGAGGGTAGTGTGTCCAGTGAATAAAAGATGAAGTTAATAAAATTAGCAAAAGTGTATATATATGTATGGGGTTTCCATAAATATTGTTGTATTCGAAATTTCTAATACAAATATGGAGTATTTCGTTGGAGATGACACTAATTAATGAATGTATCTATGATGAGTAGGGAACTAGGGATGGGGCTTAATTGTGTAATATATATATATATATATATATATATATATATATAGGGGTGTGTTAGGGTCCTTACAGCATCTTAGCGTAAAACACAGCACAAATCACAGCCCTTGGATCATTAGATTGGATGGCTGTGATTTGTTACATTATGATACTAAAAATCTACATTATTAGGCGAGGTACATTATTAGACTAGAAATGTACATTGTAAGACTAAAACTGTACATTTCTAAACTAAAATGCTACATTATTAAACTAAAATGCTACATTATTATCCGAGCTACATTATTAGTCTAAAATTCTACATTATTAGATGACACGTGGCATTAATCTAACCATTAGATCATATGATCCAATGGACTGCAAGTGTTTTGAGTTTTACTTATACTTAGCGTTCTGACCTGAATACATCCCTATATATATATATATATATATATATATATATATATATATAGGGGTATGTTAGGGTCATAACAGCATCTCAGTTAAAACACAGCACTAGGGATATGTTAGGGTCATAACAGCATCTCAGTGTAAAACACAGCACAAATCACAGCCCTTGGATCCTTAGATTGGATGGCTGTGATAAGCTACATTATTATACTAAAAATGTACATTATTCGCCGAGGTACATTATTAGAATGGAAATGTACATTATTAGACTAAAATGTTACATTATTATCATATGTACATTATTAGGCTAAAAATCTACATTATTAGATGACACGTGGCATTAATCTGACCGTTAGATCACACGATCCAATGGACTGCAAGTGTTTTAAGTTTTACTCATACTTAGCATTTTGATATGAATACATCCCTATATAGTATATATATATATATATAGAGTTGTGATCAATGTCGGACCAATTTTAAAGACCGAACTAGAGACCAAATCTGGTCCATACGTTTTTGAGAAATCTCTTTAATCAATTTGGGACGCCCACTCTAAAACCGTAACCATCTCCGCAGATCTACTCCCCATTTCCCCTCTCTCGCCCCCAAATTTAATGTGCTCTGTTCTTAATTAAGCAGCTATGCATTTGTAGCTTGCTAGCTCTCTACCTCTCTCAATCAATCAATGGCAAGTTCAGACCCCAACAAGCGTCCATTGCCACTGCCGGGGCAGGATTCCGCTGCAATGCCCCCTCTTTATGGGAGAAACGCACCGGATTCCGCTTTAAATTCTTCGGCGAGACCTATGCCAGCGATTCCGGCCAAATTGACGCCCTTCCGTCGCCAGAGCTTCCACATGCGAGGCTGAAGCCGTCGAATTCGAACCTGGACCTCAAGGCGGGGCGGCCGCAGCCTGCTCCGAACGGCGAGGCTGCTACTGCTGCTTCTGTTGCGAAGAATAGGGCGAAGGAAGAGAAGGAGAGGGAGCAGGAGCTTGCGCTGCCAGTGAGGAAGTGGAAGGATTCGGATGGGGAAAAAATTGGGTGTGAATGGGCAGACGACGGCAGGGGGAGGGAAGCCGGATGGAGGTTAGGAAAGAGGAGGCGGGTGTGCTGCCGCAGTCGGTGTTGGATGATGATCGATTTATATCGAGGCGGTCAGTGTTGAGATATGCTGCCGCCGAGATTTGGTGCTGCCGGCAGATTTGGTCTCTATGGATTTCAGCATTGATAAATATTCCGCTTGACTTCATCTACAACTAAATTCAACTTACCACATAATGAACTATATTCACTAAATAATGAACCAAATGAACTTTAGTAATGAAGTGAAAATGACATTTTATTGAAATACAATGTTAATTGTGTTAAACGTCAAGAGGTGGTAATTAACTTATTACTTCATTCAGTTATGCTATCTATTACTTCATTTCATTAGTTTATTACTTCAGAATGTGTTATGACATAATTGTCTCTCGATTGAAGTAAATACGGTGTATAATGAACTATATTCACTGCATACAGGGGTGTAGCTAGGATTATGTTTAAGGAGGGGCAAAAATTTAGCATATAGAAAAATTTTATAGATCTGAGAAGGGGCAATTAGTGTGTTTGATCTATATAATTGGAAATGTGCTTATAGAAATGTAATAGTAAAAGAAGGGTGTGGAGGGGCAAATGCCCCAGTTGGCTATATAGTGGCTCCGCCCCTGACTGCATAATGAACTAAATGAACGTATGTTATGAAGTAAATTTTCGCATTCATTATATACCGAATTTACTTCAACTGAAAGATAATTATGTCATAACACATTATGAAGTAATAAACTAATGGAATGAAGTAATAGCATGACTGAATGAAGTAATAAATTAACGGGATGAAGTCATAAACTAAATGAATGATGTAATAAACTAATGAAATGAAGTAATAGCATGACTGAAAAATGTAATAAGTTAACGAGATGAAGTATTAAACTAATGGAATGAAGTAATAATTTCATTACTACTGCTTGACGTTTAACACAGTTAACATTGTATTTCAATAAAATGTCATATTTACTTCATTACTAACATTCATTTGGTTCATTATTTATTGAATATAGTTCATTACTACCGCTTACGTTTAACACTAAAATTTGTTGTATCATTAATGTATTTCAATAACATGTCAAAATTACTTCATTACATACTTCATTTAGTTCATTATTTACTGAATATAGTTCATTATTTACTCCGACAAATTTTTATTGAAGAAAAAAAATAAGAAAAATTAAAAAAAAAATAATAATAAAAAATAATAATAAATAAAAAATAAATAAAAATAAAAATAAATAAAAAATAAAATAAAATAAATAAAATAAAAAAGTTTTATTAAATAAAATATTAAATTAATTGTAATTAATCCTAACCACAAGCTTAAGAAAATGGATGGCCCTAATTTGGTCTCTAGTTCGGTCTTTAAGAGTGGATTTGTGGATAATAGGACTCTATATATATATATATATATATATAGGGATGTATTCATATCAAAACGCTAAGTATGAGTAAAACTTAAAACACTTGCAGTCCATTGGATCGTGTGATCTAACGGTCAGATTAATGCCACGTGTCATCTAATAATGTAGATTTTTAGCCTAATAATGTACATATGATAATAATGTAACATTTTAGTCTAATAATGTACATTTCCATTCTAATAATGTACCTCGGCGAATAATGTACATTTTTAGTATAATAATGTAGCTTATCACAGCCATCCAATCTAAGGATCCAAGGGCTGTGATTTGTGCTGTGTTTTACGCTGAGATGCTGTTATGACCCTAACATACCCCTATATATATATATATATTTGTCATTGTATTATGCAGGAGGACCTACTGCTACTGCTACTGCATAATGGAGTATCAACTAGTGACCGCCTTAATTTCACTATAGAAAGTAATGTTTATTATTATTGATAAAATTATATTGATATTGTATCCTCACAAGGCCATTTTACCTTATTGATTTATGAAATTTTATTATAGAATATATTATAATGTGCAAGAATATGACGTATTAGTTTTCCCCTACAAAATATCATGATACCTCTACCTACATAATTGCATATCTCATGTGATCAATTGCTAACTAATTACCAATTCTAAATTAAAACCAAATCTTAGTCATTAGATTAGGAGATGTAGTGGTTGAAATAATGCTACATGGATTATATTTTTAATTAAAAAAATTGTTAAATAAAAATAAGAGGTATTAATGTCAATTTTCTTTCATTAAAATCATCTTAAAACTTTAAATATGCGTAACTCTTTCGATTTAAATTATTTTTTAGCAAAAAATATATCAAATTAAAGATAATTTTATAAGGATTCCAACGAGATCACAATTGCATATGTTCCGACGACGTTCAGATGATGAAACTTGATATTTTTTATTTTAATTTTCGTAAATGTTGATAACCAGATTTTTATCAACAAATATATCAAAAAAATTCAATATAATGCATATAAAATCTCAATAAAACCTTGTAAAAATCTCAATAAATATGTGTTGATATTTTTTTGTACTAGTGTTGATATCCTTATGCCATATTGTTGATATTTGTAATACACTATGTTAATATAAAAAAACACTCACAAAAATAATCATATGATAATATAATGACGATATTACCCTTTTGTTGATATTTTGTCTACTATTTATTGAGATTCGTAAGATTTAATTTCATCCACTCATTTTAAAATTTAAGGTTGTAGATTTGGTCTCAATTTTGGATTAGGGTGCTATAAGCATTAGAAGATGACCCTTTATGTGAGTATTTATATGTATGTGGTTTGATTTAAAATATCTTAAAATTTATTATTTGACAATATTACTTTTATAAATTATATGAAAAAATATAGGTCGCTTTATTTTTATTTATTTATTTGAAGTTTTATAGACAAATTAACAAATTGAACTTTGATTTTTAATTAATATATGAATCTAGAGTTAATGACTCATTAATAAATTTTGAAGTACTTCATTAGATAAAAAATAAGTATAAAACAAAACCACTCATAAGGTCTATAATTATATATATTTGGCGACTGGTATACGAGAAAAGGGGTTGAAAAACATGTTAATACAGAATATATAATACCGTGTCTTTTTCTTTGGCATAATTTGTGCAACGAAACTAATCGGATTTTCATGTGTTTTTTAAAAGAAAGGTAACTAGAAATTTTATAAACAATGAAAATAGAATATCTTTTCAGTATTCTTATTTTAATTTTTTTAAATAGTCTTTTTCACAGTTCACGATTCTTACTTATTTAAGTATGTAATATTATTTTTATGATTTGATTAAAATAAAAATTATAGGAGTAGTAATAAATGCCCAAACATCCATCCACTTTGAAAATTCAGCACGATGTTTGGAACGTTACAATAGACAACATAAAATTCTTTTTCCCTTCACAACTCACAAGTCACACCCATATCCACGGAGGTGAGGTGATAAATAGATATATGGACGTGGATTACGTCATACTACTATGTAGAATTGGAAAACGACCTTAATTGCGTATGGTTTGAATATGGACACTAGATTACATTATACAGAAATATGCACATCGATAATATTTTCTACGGTACATATTTTATAGTACTAGTAATAAATGTTTTTTAAGTAGTAGTACTCCACTATAATCAGTACGTAGTACTAGTTCATCTGTACGAATATAAGTACTTATTTGTTGTTTATTTATTTTTGCAACAAAATTTGAATAAAATCATGTAATTTGCTTCAGGAGACCGATAGATGATATTAAAAATATAATTTTGAAACAAGTTAAATTTATTTATTGAGTAATGCTTGTTAAACAAAGAAAAGGCTAGTAAATTGACAATGTTGCAAGCATAATAGGAGTGTGCATAACTGAAAAAGGATAATTAGTGATGCAAATTAATTTAAGCTGGAGTCGGAGAAGGTGCTTCTGTCGGCGGCGGAGGAGGATGAATCGCCATAGGTGCCAGAGAAGGAGCTTCTATTGGTGCCGGAGTTGGAATAGAAGCTTGTATAGGTGCTGGAGAAGGAGCTTCTATGGGTGCCGGAGTAGGCGCTTCTATTGGTGCTGGAGTAGGCGCTTCTATAGGTGACGGAGAAGGTGCTTCTGTAGGTGGAGGAATGGCAGTGGGTGCCGGAGAAGGCGCTTCTATGGGTGCCGGAGAAGGCGCTTCTATGGGTGCCGGAGAAGGCGCTTCTATTGGTACCGGAGTAGGCGCTTCTATTGGTACCGGAGTAGGCGCTTCTGTAGGCGGAGGAATGTTCGTTGGTGCCGGAGAAGGAGCTTCTATGGGTGCTGGGGAAGGCGGCAGAGGAGGATGAATGGCTATTGGTGATGGAGAAGGAGCTTCTAAGGGAGCCGGAGTAGGCGGAGGAATGTTCATTGGTGCCGGAGAAGGAGCTTCTATTGTTGGTGGTGATTTGTGTTTGTGCGATTTGTGTTTGTATGGATGTGGTGGTGGTGGTGGTGGCTTATGTTTATGTTTATGTTTGTGTGGATGCGGTGGTGGTGGTGGTGGTGATTCGTATTCAGGGGAAGGTGGTGGTGGACAATATATTTTGTAGTGGTGGCCGTGGTGGCCATGGTGGCCGCGGTGATCAAAAGGAGACCAATAAATAGGCCATTCTATGCAGTGCTTCATGTGAAAAAAGAAAGTTGCCTCAATGCTTGATACCAACATCGACAAAATAGCTACTAATAAAACACATATTTTGAATTTCATTTTTGTTGGCTAATTAACAACAGATAGGGCTTGGTTTGTTGTTGATTCCACTAATTTCAGACCATTTATATAGAGGCCAACATGCTTCAATTACTTTTATTTATTTATAAATGGCTATTCATATGTAGGGCTGGCTAAATTAATCCATCCCTACACTACTAAATGAGCTCAAAAAAGCGAAATTTGAAATAGTGCTCAAAATTAGCATTTGCTTCGTATATATGTATAACCGATTGAATTAAATTTGACCGGAAATTCTTACTAAGTTTAATTTACAAGTATTGCTTTTTATAACTGAAATATTTTTATATAAATAGCTTCAAATATTATAGCTACCTTGTACTTGTGCATATCATCTAATCTAAACCTTGTAAGATCATACAGATTTTAATAAGGATATATTAACATTTTTTTATATAAAAAAAAAAACCTTGTAAGATCATAGTAACTTATTTTTAAGCATCATGCAAAAACCAATAACTAAATTTTGAGACTCATCATTTAATTAATTTTTTTCAAAGTATATTCGAAGATTATTAATTAATAAAGAGCACATTAGCTAGGTTTTGACTTGTACAGTAGAAGTTAAGCCGGAGCAAATAAAGAAGTGCATGCTATTTAAGATAGAGAAATTAAAATAGATCCATATGTAGCCCGTCATCAATAACTTATTTGTACGTGCAAATTAAACTAAAGAAGTGATAGTTTACCCCCTAATTATGAACTCACAACCTCAACCTAGAAAGCAAAAGTAACACTACTAATATTGATTAAATTATTTTACACATTATTTAGATTATATTTTAGGTGAATTGAACTTTCGGTCTCTCAGTACCCTTAATTAAATATTAAAAAAGTACACTTATTAAACGTAACATTTTTCGTTAAAGAAAAACTATAATACCAAAATAAATCTGAATTTTTATGTGACATTATTGCAAATATATTTTGATTAATTTATATTTAAAATAAACGTATTTATAATGTTCATATAATAAAAATATAACATGAAATTATAATTTGCTGAAATAGAGAAAAAATATCTTGAAATTATTTCTTTAATTTTTCAAGCTAAAAAGTTTCATATCTATAGTATAAATCTAATTAATTAGTACATATAGGGAAATTTTATCACCGTATTTCTCATATTAGTTATTGCATTTTATTCAAATACAAAAAATATGATGTAAACGAAGAATTTATAAGATAAAAATATAAATCGCATTAACATTGAATTTGTTATTAACAGGACATAACCAACGTAGACTAAGTTGCCGCTCTAGGAAGGGCTTAATTGTTCGGACCCACTCACTGGTAACCAATGGAGGGGAACTACATGGAGTTAATAAGGGGCTTTAGCCCCTACTCAATTACGTAATTCATTTTTTCATTCATATACCATCATCGAATTTTCAGTATTTTGTGTTAATCGTTATGCAAAAACCCCTATTATCACAACAAAACAT
Organism: Salvia hispanica; assembly: GCF_029641045.1. Classification (NCBI taxonomy): domain Eukaryota; kingdom Viridiplantae; phylum Streptophyta; class Magnoliopsida; order Lamiales; family Lamiaceae; genus Salvia; species Salvia hispanica. The sequence goes on along the minus strand of NC_142695.1, from coordinate 49,990,032 downwards.
GGGGTAATTATGTTCTCAAATTTCTGAATTGTTTTTCAGCCTCAAACAAAACAATTTTTTGCGTCCGCCCCTATTAGCCGGTAACCAAGGTGGGTTGAAGGGATCGACGAACGCAAACTCTCCCTCCAACATTCACGGACCAAAGGGCGATGAGAGCGAATTGGGGGCAAACTCTCCCTGCCACGTCATCAGCACTAAAATTCCACCTGCCACATCATCATTTTAAGCAAATAGGCTAGCCGCAATAAAAATAATTCAATTTACGGAATTAAATTTATGACAAATTATGGAAATAAATTTATGAGACATATACGGGAAAATTCATTAATTTCATTTAAATAAAAAAGGTACATTGATTAAAAAAATTACATTAAATAAAAAAAATTACATAATAAAAAAAAATCGGGCTTCCACACACGAGCCCCGCCTCTCTCTACTCCTCGTCGTCGTCGCCGCCACCCGAGACCTCCACATCTGAGCCCCCCAACTGTGCCCTCACGGCATCCAAATCGACCCGCATGCTCTCGAGCATCGAGTGAAGAAACCTCTTCTCCATGGGGTCAGTTGCGGCCTTCCAATCTTGGAAGACCGTGTACATCTGCTCCCGCATTTTTTGACGCGAGAAGAAGGAGAGCGCGGGTGGAGGGGTTGCCGACTGGACCTCCTGGGGCGATAGGGGGGAGGATCCCCTCGCTGCCTGTTGCGCCCGCTTTTGGCCAACCGGGTGAGTGCGGCGAGCAAACAATGGAGGGGACGGAAACTCCTCAGCATCCGGGGGGAGGTCGTGGGAACCGCCGCTGCTGCCGCTGTAATCGCCGGAATAGTTCAGCTTCTGCTTCTTCGGCCACACAGCTTCGACCCCCGTCCGGAACTTCTCGGATTCTTTCAGCACCAGATAGCGGTTCTAGTAGGTGAATTCCTTATAAACCCCCGGCTTGGGGAACAGACTCTTCGCTATCCTCCGGCAATCCTCCTCAGTCTACCCACTGGTCTACATGCGGAGGGCATTGGCGTACAAGCCCGAAAATCGGCCAACCGCGGCCCTGATGCGTTCCCACGCCTTCCGGCACTCCTCCCCGGTGAAGTCCTTTCCATGCGGGCAGTTCCTCTTGTAGGCTGCTCTAATCTTAACCCACATATTGACGATCCTCTGGTTGTTCGCAACCAGAGGATCGTCGCAAACCGACACCCACGCCTTGGACAGGGCGACGTTCTCATCGTCCGTCCACTTACTCCATGCGGGGGTGTCGTCAACAGCCGGCTGCGATGACTCGCCGACCACCTTGCTCTTTCCCTTGTTCTTCTACTTCTTCTTCCGCGCGGCCCGACCCCGCTGTGCTCCCCCCGTTGGAACGGGAGTGTCCGCCTCATCGATATCAATCCCCAACTCTTGTAATGAGAAACGGTCATCCCCAGTGAACTGCGTCTCCACCGGGGTCGATGTGTGAGACGAAGCCGTCAAAAAGTCAAGAGTGGGACGATAGACCGTGTCCCCCCCCCACGACCCCTGCTTCCCGGGCTGCACCCCCTACCATACCGGCATCATCCCTATTATCTGCTGTATCATTTGCGGCGTCATTTGCGGCGTACCTCCCCTCCTCGGCATCGCCTGCCCGCCGCTGGCTTGCCGCCCGCCATCAATCCCATCAACTGTTGCCAAGGGTACATGTTGTACTGCCCGCCCATCTGCCCACCCATCTGCCCCCATCCAGACCCCACGGGTACCGTGGGAGTCTGAGACCCGCTCGTCGCCGGTGTAGACTGGTTGTTGTTGTCCATCTGTCGATGTTGTTCTTGTACAGAAATTTAGATAGAGAGAGAACTCGTTAAAACAAGTGGTGCAAATGAAAATGACATGAAAATCGCGAATATATAGTGTTTCAAAAAATTATAAAAAAAAAAAAAAAAAATTGCGCTGGCCGATCTCCAGCCTTGCAATGGCGGCCAGCGCATCAGCCAGTGCCTTCAAATCGGCGTGCGCTCGCCTAATGGCTAGCCGATTCGGCGCTTGCCGGTCGCAGTAGTTCGGCTAGCCGACCGGCTAGCGCCGCGAATTGACTAGCCGGTGGGCTAGCCGCTATTGGAGATGCTATCAGAGAGGGGTAGAAGCTTGGATTAAGGTGATGTTGTCGGGCCTCATATCAAATATGGACTTGTAAAAAGTAATTCAAAAGTTGAACTTGGCCTTTTAATAAGAGTTAAAGATTAATTTCTTGAGAAATTGAAATTAGTAGATACTGCTACTATATATAGTTTAAGAATTGGTTATGTTTTTTATTAGGCTAAGTAATTGAGCTCATATTTCTCTCTCTTTCATCAGTAAAAGTTTCGGTCCAAACCCAATCCACCTTCTTTTGTTAATACTCTCTCTTCGTCTCATTAAATATGAAATATTTATTTATCGGCATGAGATTTCAGGTAGGATTATTTTATAAATTAATAAAGAGAGAATAAACAGAGAGATGTTATTTCAATTTTAGAAAAACACTTCATTTTTTATTGGACAATCCAAAAATAAAATATTTCATTTTTAATTAAACAGAGAGATTATACGCTAAAGCCTAAAGCGTTGCTTCTACACACAGAGTGAAAGGAGACACCGGCTCTTAAGGTAAGTAAGCTTCATGATCTATTAGTACATCATCCGTCTCAACTAAGTTGAGTTGTATTCCTCTTTGGGATGTCCCAACTAAGTTAAGTCATTTTCTTTTTTAACAAAAAATAAAACATCTAATCACTCTTACTTTATTCCACCATCTATTTTTACTCTCTCTTTATCTTTCTTATTTTATTCCTCTCTCTTACTTTTTAACACAATTTCATAATCTCTGTGCCCAAAAATTGTGTCTCAGCATAATTGAGACGAAGGGAGTACCTTTTTCTAAATTTCAACGCTTTGTTTAAATATCAGGTTCCGTCACATTTGAGTTCTTTGTAACGCTATCTTTGAATTTAATATTGTAATTATAAAAAACAAAGAAAAAACTAAGATAATTAAAATAATTTTTATTTTAATTGGCTTCTAATCAATTCTATAATAACTTGAAAAATGACTAATTAAATCATAATTTTTTACATTTCTCAATCATCTCTTACAATTAACTTTTTAAGTTAGAATGATGTTTATAGGAGTGTGATTTGTTGCTAACTTTTCTTAAGTTGCTAACTTACTAACTCATCAATGCAATATATTGAAAATGTCAATACGATGGTACTGAAATGTCAACATAAACTTAAGTTAATATTTTAATACATTATGTTGACATTGATATTTAAATGTCAACACAAATATGTGTTGACATTTTAATGCGATCGTGTTGACATTTTTAATATCCTACGTTGATGGGTTAACAAATTAACAATTTAAGAAAAGTTAGCATTTTAACGCACCCCAATATCTATAAATATGATCTAGGACTTAATTAATAACTCCATGAGATGCAATAGGAATGAATTTCCATATTTATAATTATAGGCATCATTCATCAATTTGAAGTGATAAGTCTCCGATATATTAACTCTTGGCTTTGTCACCCTTTATTTTATTTAATGTAGTTTGGCCGGTAATTAAATACAGTTTACTTATATTATTGTTAGACTTAGTGGTATTAGTATATAATACGTACTTGATTAGTATTTAGTCTAACAAAGTTGACTTACTAGCTTTAAACCACGCACTCAGTAATTCTGGAATTTTTTTTTTGATCAATGTCTCTAATTATATTTATCTTTAATGAAAAATATTGAGTACAAAGTTATTGGCAATAAATTAATATTATCTACTTTAAAATTTAAAGCTGGTGGGTATCGTTAAACTCGAATATGCTCCCGATAGTCGAAATATACTACTACTATTATTCAGTAAATGGAGTATATAACAAACCATGCATTAAGTTTATTGAAAATGAGTAGTATATATCCATTTTTACTCTAGTTAAATAATACTCCATCCGTCACACAAAGTTTATTCCAATTGAAATCTTTCCAAAAATAGACATTAAATACACCCCTCGATCTCCTTAATGTGAAAGCCTTATTCCACTACACACTCCCATTTAATACAAAGTCAAACAATTTCTTCAAATTGAGACAAATTTTGTAGGACAAAAGGAGTACATAACACTCATTTAAATAATGGATTTTGGTTATATTCAAATTAGTTTCATGAAAATTGAAAATAAAATATTAAATTATAAAATTTTAGTTTTTCTTAATTTTCCTATCAATATACAAAATGATATCTTTTGATAAAAGGATGTTTGAATTAAATCAATACTTTTTTTTCCTTTCTTTATGGATTTTAACTAATAACATTGTTTTGAGAATCACCAAAGACGTCGTTTTGTACATGAATGAAAAATTGAGTAAATTTGAAACTTCATGATTTACTAATAGTATTTCGTTTTTTCAACTTTCATGCAAACTTTCTCGAGAAAACTGGTCAATCTCGTCTCGTGGCAATTCGGCATATTTAATTTTTAAAATATAGTATAACTGTATAAGAATATGGCATGATGATATAGGGATGTAATCAAATACAAACTCTAAGTATTGTAGAAACTCCAAACTATAATCTGGACCGTTAGAAAATGTCAACAAGTGACAAAATAATAGCAACAAAAAATGTCAACAAGTGACAAAATAACAGCAACAAAAAATGTCAACATAGTGTCAACGGTCGATGCTGTGTTGACATTAAAATTTTGAAATTTTACACTGTGTTGACATTGTGTTACTATGTTGATACTGTGTTGAGGAGTTTGGAGTTTGTACAATATATATCACTACCATGATGATATATATATATATATATAGATGGTTAAGCACGCGGATGATATATAAATATAATGTAGTAATATAATGGTACAAGTGTTTAAATAATCTGGTTAAGTTGTGATGATACATTGATGGCGGAAGCACATGGCTTCTTATTGTGTGGAATGATAGTAGATTAGTAGTAGAGGTGCAGGACGTAATAGTCATGCGAACCAGATTTAGTGTTGTTGGTTCATCCTTCCGCTGGAGTTGGAGCAAGTGGTGGCAAAGCCTCAGGAGTCGGAGGAAGGAATGGGGATAGTGGTGGCAAAACATCTGGAGATAGTGGTGGTAAAGGTTCAGGAGTCGGGGGAAGCAGTGGTGGTAGTGGTGGCAAAGCCTCAGGAGTCGGGGGAAGCAGTGGTGGCAAAACATCTGGAGCAGGAGCAGGAGTCGGAGGAAGCAGTGGAGGTAGTGGTGGCAAAACATCTGGTGCAGGAGTCGGAGGAAGCAGTGGGGGTAGTGGTGGAAAAACATCTGGAGCAGGAGCAGGAGTCGGAGGAAGCAGTGGAGGTAGTGGTGGCAAAACATCTGGTGCAGGAGTCGGAGGAAGCAGTGGAGGTAGTGGTGGCAAAACATCTGGTGCAGGAGTTGGAGGAAGCAGTGGGGGTAGTGGTGGCAAAACATCTGGAGCAGGAGCAGGAGTCGGAGGAAGCAGTGGTGGTAGTGGTGGTAAAACATCTGGAGCAGGAGTTGGAGTCGGAGGAAGCAGTGGTGGCAAAATATCTGGAGTCGGAGGAAGTAGTGGTGGCAAAACGACTGGAGTCGGAGGAATCAGTGGTGGTAGTGGTGGCAAAATCACTGGTGTTGGAGGAGGCGGTGGAGATGGAGGAGGCGGTGATGGAGGAGGCGGTGGAGATCGAAGTGGGGGAGGAGGTGGTGATGGAGGCGGTGGAGATGGAGGAGGTGGTGATGGAGGAGGCGGTGATGGAGGAGGCGGCGGTGGAGATGGAGTAGGTGGTGGTGGGCAGAATATTGGAATCGAGAAAGGGAATGAAAGGGAAATTGGAGGACGTGGAATACAAACAAGAAATGCATTTGTAGTAGCAGCCATTGCCAAGAACAATAGAGGCAAAATATTCCTTGTTTTGAGATCCATGGCTGCCTATTCCATGCAAAACTACTTTCACTTATTTATAGGCGTCACACAATGCCCTAATTCTTCAACTCATTCTTGCTGTATTTTTCTTTCACTACAATTCATACTTCATTAATTAAAGTAGTACTAAAGTTAGGCAAAATTTATTTAGTAACCTAACTGTAAATCACCTTGTTGATCAAATTAGGCAAAGCCACAGTTATTAAACTAACTAGGCGTATTTGTAATGCGTTGACATTATAACCTTGCATCAACTGTTACTTGTTTAAAGATCACGCACCTTTTAAAAGTTGCTTATTCAACATTTTTTCACAATGTATACTACAATTGACACTTTGACTTTAGATTAATAATATTTGTCATGTTGCACCAATTAGCTACATAGCATTTATATGTGAGCAGTATTCTTGTTAAGTCTACTTTAATATTTTCATTTTTTTTTATTTTATAAAATTAACGACATCAATAATACTCCCTCCGTTCCATAGTAATAGGGGCGTTTTTCCAGCCCGCAGGGGCTTAGCGTAGTTGGTTCCGGGGGAGCAGATATTGCTACAAGGAGCTGGGTTCGAATCCCACTACTGGCGTGTGGGAGCTTCCATCTCTCAGGCACAAGTGTGAGGCCTTGGGAGATGGGCTCCTGTCAGGACAGTGGGTTGAAGGCCTCCTCTCTAACGGGCCGTTGTGTACCCTGATTGAACCCCCTCACAAACTGTCGGGCCGGGGTGTGGGGGCGGCCAGGGTGACCGCATCACCTTTTGCTACAAGGGGCGTTTTTCCATTTCCGTCTGTTCCATAGTAATAGAGTCATTTCCTTTTTTAGTAAAAGTCAACACATTTTTCCACAACTACTTTACTCTCTCTTACTTTTTCTCTCTTCATCTCTCTACCTTTTTCATTTTCCACTTTATTCTCTCATTACTTAATTCACCTAACACAATTTTTCTTAATCTCCGTACCGAAAATTTTTACCTCCATTACTATAGAACATAGGGAGTAACTTTTTAAGTTTTTAATTAAACCAAATGGATAAAAAGAAAAGGCTAATGCAAACGTTATAATAAATGAAAAAGAGCGTTCACAAATGATGCTCAAATAAGGTACCACGTAAGCATGTACTTATATAACGTGGGTACATTCAGTAGCGAACGCAGGATTTTTCTAGTGGGGTCCAAACTATAGTTAAAAATTGTTGCATATGTTATTATTGTCGTCACCGAAATAATTAAGAAATTTATTTATTTTAAAATACAAAATATAACTTTCAAACTAAATTAACTAATATTAATATATGAACCCTAAAGATTCGTTCCATGTTAAAAGAGACATATCTTTTCGACACGGAGATTAAGAAATACTCCCTTCGTCCCGGATAATTCATCCCAGTTTTTCATTTCAGTCCGTCCCACATAATTTGTCTCATTTCACTTTTACCATTTTTGGTAGTGGACCCCATATTCCACTAACTCATTCCTACTCACATTTTATTATAAAACTAATATATAAAGGTAGGACTCACATTCCACTTAACTTTTTCAACCCACTTTTTATTACAATTCTTAAAATCCGTGCCCGGTCAAAGTGATCCGAATTATCCGGGACGGAGGGAGTACATATTTAATATGTGAAGTGGAAAGAATAAAGTAAGAGAAATGAAGAGATAATAAAGTAAAAGATATGAAAAAGTATGAAATAGTGCATTGCATTTTACAAAATATACAAATGAGTTGTAAATATCATCACTTAATATTTATACAAATGAAGAAGTAATTTTTTTTTACTAAAGTTAAAAAATATAAAATGAACTATTAAATAACTGTGTAGCATCAAAAACCACAAACAATGCCTAGCTCAGCATTTGAATTCGGACACTAGCCCTAGACACTAGCCCTCAATTTTCCAAGTCACAGTTGCCACCAACTCTACTACCTCATCTGCTAACATTATTCTTCTATGAATATATTATACATACTAATAATGAAAATATTTGGGGGTTCCGGGGATCCCCCATGACACCAATTAGGTCCGCCACTGGGTACATTAGAGTTAAAATGAACAACCAATGTGAAATCGTGTGGATGGTTAGAGATTCTACATAGTCCGCGTGAGAGGTGGAATCAAGCTAGAACAAACATGGCTCGCGTACTAGGGATGAACATAGTACATGGTCTGCATAAAGTGTGACATTGATGCAGAATATACAACACACAATTCACAAGCGCAATACCAAGAACACAATCCCTCAACAAGATCCACGGTTAGAAGAGAAATACACGTCATATGGACCATGTGTCGGACTTTCCTACCTCGTAGTTCGCTTAAGATGGGTTTGACAAGATTTTGGGCTATTTTAATACTACCTCCGTCTCGGTGTAGTTGGGACATTTCTTTCGGACACGAGTATTAAGAAATTAAGTAATATGTTAAAAGTTAAAGTTAAAGTTAAAGTGAAGAGTAATGATAAAGTAAGAGAGAGAAGTAGTAAAATCTAAAAGAGGGAAAGAACTCAAGAAGTAAAGTACGTAAGAGGATAAAATGACTCAGACTACCTTAGGATAACTAAAAATAAAAGAAAGAACAGACTTAACTACCGTGAGACAAAGATGGTACATTTTCGTATAAAAAGCCCACTCAACTTCCTAACACGGTAACACCTATAAATAAGCCTAAAACTTGAATTATAAGGGATTCATGCCATGCTGTCTTAGATAGGCAAATAGAGATAGAAAGTTACAGAATTCACATGGAGAAAAAGATTGATCGAATAGTGGACTCTTGTCTTGCTCCAACTAAAATTTCGTCACACAAGAAAAAGAAAAATAAAAATGAGCTGCTTCATCAAATTACAGTTATACTCGAATGCAGTTTCAAAGAATGTATACTTTACGCAATGTTTTGAACTAAGATGCTTGAATACTGTTGTCACTTCTTATTGTAAATAAACAAAGGAATAAATTGTGGGTGAAACTAATGTTAATTTCAGCATTTAATTTAAGCAACTGTGGGTTGCAGTTTCTGAGCGTTAGAAAACAAAAAATTGGATGCCACTCTATTAAATAAATATAAGTAGATTTTCTAAACTACACACTAGTACACTCTGCATAGCTTCTATGTGTGAGAGAGAGCATAAATGTGCAATAAACAGCTCCTTCTCTATGGAACTTTCACTCAATTTGTGTGCTGATCATCGATCACCAAATACCACAGTGTTGCATACTGGACATGTCTGGAAAGAAGTGGAATCTGCTATTAATATAGTAATACAGAAAACACACTCGAGTTTTTAAAGATGGTGTCGAAGTGTACCTTGTTGATGCTAAGCCACTTCGAGCCACAGTGGGTGTGGTAAGCATGCTTACACGGTAAATTGATTTGTCTGTCCCCTCTTTTATATCGCATCTGGCAAATGACACATCTGTTTCTCCCACAGGAAACCATGAAAACACTTTAATTCAGGACTCTGAATAAAAACCAAAAAAAATCTAGTAATGATCCTGTCTTAAAAAGTGTTTTGCCATAATGATTTGGAACTTGGAAGAAAAGAATATTTGAAGGAATTTGGGGAAGTAGTAAGGTAGTGCATAAAAGAGAGAAAGTCTTCCTGTACATAATATCACTACAATTGTGTAGAAAAAAAAATAGTATCATTCATAAAATGTCACCTCTCTTCAGATTTTTTCCGTGAGAAAATTCCGCCAGACTTGTGTTTTGAGGTCGGAAGTTGATCAATGAGCTCTTGGGAAAGTCCTCGACTTTGAGTTCCCACTGCCTCGCCTAAATCAAGTAGTTCCTACAGAGGAATGGCAACAGATCAACAATTCAGTAGGGGTGGTAAGGCAAGAGTCCAAAACCCTTTGAAAAGTGGTATAACACCACACGTACATTCTTTTTGTCAATATTAAGCATTTAATCTTGTGAGACGACACAACTCAACAGCTTACTCTGAAGAGTATTTGCATTCTTCATCCCAATTCTAATTTTCCTTAATACCTAACAAAGATCAAACTAGTATTCCGAAATATAAATTTATAACTATAGCACACTGAAATAGTTTCCTATTATTCCCAGAAATCCTCCATTGCCCAACTCCATGAACAAATTCTACACTAAACATAACTCTAGAGTCAGTACTTCTCTTACTCATAAGTGCCAAGCTTACAAGGAAAAAGTTATTAAGAAGGGAGGAATCCACATTTCAAAATAAATGTTTATGCCATACCTCATACGTCATGGTATCGGGGTTAATATCATCTTGCCATGCAACCTACAGCAACACATACAAGAAACATAAGTTCAAAATCAAACTTTAGCAGAATTCTGCTTTCATTTATTTTGCAAGCATTTTTGTACTTGTGAAAATTATTTCAGGGGCTTAGTCTCAAACTCACAAATGTGTCTCACTTCACTAGAAACGTAGGATATGTAACATGTTTCAGAGTTCTCAATCAGCCAGTTTGCATTTACATTACTACTACTATTGAAAAAAGTAGAAATGTGTACGAATGAGCATATGCTAAAATTCCAACCTCATCACTGGCAGCATCTTGATCATTTGGTAATCCTGCGTATTTGGGGAATAATATAAGAACATGCTAAACTCAAGACTGGAATAATAATTTGGGTTTTAAGAAAAAAGGCACTAGATGTGTAAATGATTTTTCATCCTGCTCATAGGTAATAAATTTGGTGTTTGTGTTTCATCTCAACCTGTGCTCTAAGAACTTACTTTCCTCGGGAATAGAATGCACTTCAGAAACCACACTTTGTTCAGGTGGTATATCTACAGTTATAGGATCTTCTGCGGTTGTCATTGAAGAATATTCCCAAACTCTCCTGTTAGAATCCACTCTTGGGGCAAGGTCATTGTCTTCATAGAGTCCATAATAGATACCCTCTGGATTAGGTTGTCTATATTTATATGAATTCATATGCATTGACCAATATAAAGCTTCCTGAATGAAAATGAATAGTTTCATAAGATAGAATGAACTCTCAAATGCTTTTAGATACTTCTATAACCTACCACAATAATGTCAAAACTATAAATTCAAGAATAGAATCGTCAAAAGAAAATCAAGACTACCATAGGGACATATTCAAATGCATTCAGAAACTCCTTTAAAGAAAATAGAATAGGTAACCAATAATAATGACTACAGTTAACAGGAATATCCTCTACTTCAAAGCAGACATCTTCTCAAGCATACGATCTTGCTCAAAAGAAAAGTTTCAAAACCAATACTTCATGCTTTTCAATAACTTAGTCGGAGATATTTGCTACTTAGAAATCCCCGGCATAGCAAATATTCAAGAACTCATCTTCAGCATAGAGTACATTCCGAACGTGTATCAAAACTGGATTTATATGCAACCATTGATAGTAATTAGTAAGACAGCATACTTAATCCCTAAAAACCCTCCATTAATCAGACTGGCAAATGTCATCAGCCCCAACAACACGAAGTTACATTCATTGTTGTACTAACTACTAAATCTAAATCCAACGCAGATAGAGTTGAAAATGCATAACAACACAATAATAATACTATGCATCGCAAACAAAGTTCAACACTGATAATAAACTAAATACTGAATTCATATATGCAGTAACTCTTCCTTAACAATGAGAAAAGCAACATAACAGTATACCAGATCATGCATTGGGGCGAAGTTGAGATAATTCAAAGGGACTGTTGGCACACCGCCGAAGAAATCAACATAACCCTCAGAGACAGGGTAAGAGTAGCTGCTGTCCATGTAATGCACCACTTGCTCATTCTCGTTCATTCTTGCCTGCAAAACATTGGTCTTACATAAAACAACTGAACCAACTTAAATTCACAGACACACACAGCAACATAAATAGTACTACTATAAATTACAGAGCTTTATTACTAGGTTTCATCTGTAAGGAATTCCAAAAGCAGAGCAATTTAATCACCACATCCACAGTCATCAGAAGTAAAAATCTAAAATTTCCCAGAAAACATAAAGGAGCATTACACTAATAAAATTCAAGAATCCAAAATAAAGAGGTAAAAAAGAAAAAAATGCAGAAATAAACAAGAAAGGGATGAAGAAACGCAAAACACAAACCAGATAATAGCGGGGGTGTATACGTTTGGTGCTACAGATGTTGAGTGCGAATGAAAGGGGTGTAGATTCAGAGTCACACATACAGAGAGAGAGAGAGGGGGGGGGGGGAGTGATGGGGTGTGGCAGCGTGTTTTGTCTGGGTTTGCTTGTGGCGAATTGAGCAGCACTACACGCCAACCTCCCTATTTTGTATGTACACTCTGTTACAACAACTTTTTGCAATTAAAAAACAAATAAAATAAAACAAAGTGTGAAAAAGTGAAATGTTGGAAGAGGGAGATGGGAATCGAGGAGGAGGCACAGCCGATTCCCCAAAATACTGTCTGCAAAAATCTTTGCCCTACACCTACACTGTACCAACAATATCTACAAATCCAATTTCTTTGTTTTGGTCCCCCTTCTCCTTCATTGTTTAATGGTAATCCCCTATTATTATTAATCTCGTTGTTGGGATGATCAACTGCTCTACTCCCCAACATCTTCATTGGTTAATGTTTGGTTGGGTTGATCAACTACACAACCCCAATTCTCTAACATAAATTGGGTAAATTGATCTGAGTTCAAACATATTCAGAGCAGAATTTGATTTTTAAAAATAAAAGAAAAGGGCGGCTAGATAGATAAAAACACATGAGGCGATCAGAGGGGCCCCCCAATTACCTTATATCGAAGCAAAGAATTCATCTCCTTTTGACTCAAACGTGATTTCACCAATGCTTACAAATCATATAAAGGAAAGAAACTTGAATCAATTGACCTGCAACTTTCCATTACTAGTTACAACAATTGGTCTCGATGGTTGTGTAAGCATAGACCACGGCATACAACGCCTGATAAAAACTACGGAGTAGTACTCCTCTAATCCAGCAGAGAAATTGACAAACTCACTGAGTTGAACTGCGGTTATTCAAACACAATTGCGGGACCTATGCCCCAGAAATTCGATTTTTCCGAAGAATATTTTTAATAATTTTCAACTGTTATTTCTTTTTATAATAGTAATAATAATTATTATTTAATTAATTAAATTTGAAACCATCCCTTAAATTTTCCTATCATCGATTTTGTTAGAGAAATTGATGTCACCCTTCGACTTGGAGATCGAGAGGTCATTAGATATTTTTAAAAATGTCTGATAACTGATTGTGATTTCAATACTAAAAAAGGTTTTTGCGGTAAAACTTTAAATTTATCGAATTCTAATTTTGCACACCAAATTTCAAATATGCATGTAAATGTATATTCACTTATTCTAATTTTACATTTCATAAAAAATTTGATACTAACATTGTTTAATATAAACTATAATTGAACAAATAAATTTTTTTTATCGTATAATTATATGTTGAATATTGTTAAATTGCCTAAATGTGACGTCATTTTAGTTAAGTTTCAATAATGTAACGTAACTAAGGGCATCCACAATGGGGCGGACGATGCGATGCGCGGAGGATACCCATCGTCCGTCGCATCGTCCGCCACTGTGGACGACGCGGACGATGTGTAACGGACGATGCGACGCGTTTCCGTTTTACTTTTTAATTTTATTAAATTTTCAAAACCTATATATTCCTTTTCACTTCATTTTTCACTCACTTCACTCTCAAATTCACACTTCACACTACATATTTTCTACATTTCAAGCAAAATGGATTCCGGAGATTATCCGAATAGTCCGATGTTCGGTGGTGCACGATGGCCGGGTACAAAACCCGACGAATACCGGCCATTCGACACCAACGCCGAGTACGATCCCGACTTCAACACCGACTCGTACGGGCTGTACGACATGGAGCCTTCTCCCCACCGCCCCTCCTCCGCCGCCGCACCTCGCCACCGCCCCTCCGCCGTTGCCGTCGCTCCCTCCGCCGCCGCCGCGTCTGGGTCCGCCACCAAGAAGAAGCGGACCAAGGCACGAGCCCAGAAGTTGCCTACAACGGAGGTGTGTGAAGAGTTCGCCACGGGAAGGACGAACTACTCCGACCCCGAATCCATCGTCTTGACGAGATGTTGGATTGATGTTTTGGAGGATCCGGTGTACGCCAACAACCAGAAGGTGACTGCGTATTGGGAGCGCATCACCGAGAAATACAACGGGGCCAAGCCGGCGTACGCGTACAAGCGCCACAGGGAGCAGCTCCGCAAGCACTGGGATCAAATAAAGAAGCAGGTAAATTTATTCGCGGGGGGGTACGAGAAGTGCGAGAGGGAGTAAGGCAGTGGCGAGAGTCTCGCGGATATGCGGGACAAAGCGATGCAGTCGTACATTTCATTGTACGACGATTTCAAGCACTACCAGTCCTGGGCGCTCTTGAGGGACAAGCAGAAGTTCGTTGGTGGTGTGATTCCCCAATCGACGGCGGCGAGGAGGAGGGCGTCGAAGCGCACCCTCGCTGATTATACAAGTAGCGATAGCGGCGCGTCTCCAATGGACCTCAACAGTCCGGTGTTCGAGGATGAGAGTTCCGGCACACCGATGTTGTAACAGCCCGCCCTTCTAGGGTATAATAAATACGGCGATCGCTACCTAGGCGGACTTAAAAGCAACAAGAACATAGGCTAGGATTTCATTTAAAGGGATTTGACCAAGGTATTAAATGAACTATTAAAGCAATAAGTCAACGACTTAATCAAGAAAACCAATGATGGATAGATATCATAAAATATGCTCAAAAGACAAGGGTTTAGTATAATCCAAAAACGCATTATGTCTCAATATTCTAAACCAAAAGGAATAAGTTCAAACTCAAACAAACGATGATAAGTTTCATGTTTCAGCGGAAGCAACCAAGAGAAAAGTGAAGTCATGTATGAAGACACAACCTCACTCAATGTTTCAAGACGATCATATTATCAATCAATTTATTTGCTCAACACCGCCAACCGCTCGAAGCCGCTCAACCTATACATAGGGAAAAAACCCATGCAGGGCTGAGTATGTTAAACATACTCAGTGGACTCATGTCAAAACATTTTTAGTAGATATGTCATCCTTACCATAGTGAACTTGAGTTTGCATTTATAAAAGAATATCATCGAGTATCACAAAATAATTTCATAGACTGGTCAGTCAAACAATTCCTCCCATTTTCTCAACAATTAACAATTCCATAGTGCGACGAAAGTGTGGCCACACTATTCGCCCACGAGACCGGCCGACTAGCAAGGACGGCTCCCGATCCCAACTGTGTACACTAGCCTGATAGGGTTTGCGGCCATACTCAGACCCGAATTCGTTACATAGTCCTATAGCCTAATGAAGCGGACTCACAAACTAGGCATCAGGCACACAACATAACCAAAACAATCATAGGCATGACATAACATTTTAATCCACCCTTATAACACCATAATCAATATTTTGGTAATAAAAGAGTTTAGTGAATAAAGCCCACCTTGACTCCTTAGATCACAAGTACGCTCTTCCTCTTTCTATCACGTCGAGAGCGCGAGTTATCACCTTTAAATTATTTATATCACAAGTAAGTCACAATCATCTACTCAAAATCATGCATGTTCCTAACGTTTCCCTTTTTCCCATCGATTCGTTTTAATTATCATTCAAAAATCATGGCATGATTACATATCACTTTCTATTCGCACCACAACTCCAGATCCATCATCAAAATATGTCATGCATGAGTGTTCCTCAACACATCCACACGCACACACACGAACACACACATCATCCCATATTCATCAATTGTTTCCTCTTTTCACTTAAAATATATATGCATGAGGGTTCAAGAACACCGATTTGTCGGTTAGATGAGAAAAGATTAATATAAAAATACCTTTTCTCGGTAGAACGAACGGTAGAAACAAAGTAGAATCTTGATTCTTCAATAAGTCTTGAGGCTTCAACTTGAATTCTTCTCAAAAGATGAAGAAATCTTGGAGAAAAGTAGAAGAAAAATTGAGAGAGAGTTTTGTCTCTTATTTATAGAGTTCAAGATTATAATCCCACAATTAAATAAATAAATATTTGGAAAGATATGGTGGGAGAGTGGCGTTAATTCTAGTGAGAAATAAGGGGGTTTCGAATTTTAGGCTATTTAATTAGCCTATGATTTAATTTGGTATTTCACGGAGTAGAATAAAATATATTACAGAGCATAAATAAAAAAAATAAATCCTCCCAAATAAATATGGAGTAAGCGATTTTATGCCTAGGATTTAAATTCAAATCCTAATTTAAATAGGATATGGCAAGATCTCCTTAGATATGGTAAGATATGCTAGAATATTTATATTTATTCATGGAAGAGAATAAATAAGGGATCAAATAATACAATAAAATAATCCCTTCTCCCATATATAGGAGATTTATTCATAGTAAATAATTCACCACAATATTATTTCACCCGGCATCGAATATTCACACGGTCACATCACAAATTCAACCCCTTTTTATTATTCCACCTCCACGTCACATTCTCCACAATATTGACTATTCAATAGCCACGTCATATAATCAACAAGTTTGACTATTCAACTCAATCTCAACTCCAAAACGCAATTAGGTCACAAAGAATCATGCACTTACATCACTCATCATTTAATTCACATACTCCATAGCATTAAAAGCATTTAATGCAAAAATTTTATGTCTCGAAAATTAGGGTTCGAAAAAGTGGGGTGTTACAGATGTCCTCCCGGCGTCCCCCTGGCGTCAAGGCTGCCAATGGCAAGGGCAAGGCCACATCTTCCTCCGCCGCGCCGCCTGACCAGGCCCCGTAGCCGACCCCGAGTTCGACGCCGTCCGCGATTTTGACTGCGGCCCATGCCTACGCGGATTTGGCGGCCTCCTCCGACTACAGGACGTTGTTGGACGCGCACACCGCCCTCATGCAGGCGACCAACCCGGCTCAAATCGAAGGCATCCAGCGGATGATCGATGGCCTCAGCCGCAAGTTGGGACTACTCTAGACCAGCCTCCTTTTTTTTTGTATTTAGTGCTTTTTATTTTATTTCTTAATTTGTAACTTTTTTTTAATTAAGTAAATTTAGTATTTCCCTTTAATTTTGTTGTTTTTATATGTTTATTTCTATTTACATTTGCAAAGCTAAAAATATAAATACAAAATAGAAGTAAAATGCTTAGGGCGTCGCTTATGGCGAGCTATAGTCCGCCCCACTGCAGGTGGAATAGGAGGAGGATAAAATGCTGACGTGGCGGTGCATAGGGCGTCGTTTAGGGTGTCCCATTGTGGATGCCCTAAGTCATCCAACTATATTAGCGCTCAAATCATGATTGCTTATAAAATCAAAATAAATTACTAGTTTTATTAAAAAGTAAAGAACAAATTAATTCAAAAATTTGCAGATATTCTTTAGTGTAGAGTTGTGATCAATGTCGAACCCTTCTTAAAGACCGAACTAGAGACCAAATTTGGGCCATTTATTTTTCTTAATCTTATGGTTATGATTAATTTAGAATTAATTTAATATTTTATTAAATAAAAAAGTTTTTAATTTTTTTTTAAATTTTTTTTAAAATTTTTAAATTTTTTTTTAATTCGATAAAAACTTGCTGGAGTAAATACTGAACTATATTCACTACATAATGAACTAAATGAATGTATGTTATGAAGTCATTTTTCGCATTCATTATATACTGAATTTACTTCAACTGAAAGATAATTATGTCATAACACATTATGAAGTAATAAACTAATGAAATGAAGTACTAAACTAATGAAATGAAGTAATAACATAACTGAATGAAGTAATAAACTAACGGAATGAAGTAATAGCATGACTGAATGAAGTAATAAACTAACGGAATGAAGTACTAAACTAATAGAATGAAGTAATAACATGACTGAATGAAGTAATAAACTAACGGAATGAAATAATAACATGACTGAATGAAGTGATAAACTAACGAAATGAAGTAATAACCCTAAACACAACTGAAAGATAATTATGTCATAACACATTATGAAGCAATAAACTAATGGAATGAAGTAATTGTAGGTGCTGGCAGCGGAAGCGCATGCAAATAAATCAATCACATAATAATCAGATATATTTAGCAGATTATTTAGACAAAACCTATTCGCGTAATTATCACATGTATCATGCTCATAACTTGAATTAATCATGTTTTAAGAATATTGAAACCTAAAACATGCTTTTCTACGGAGCAGAAAAATACCTTATTAATTCTCCAAAGAATTGAAGATGGCTAGCTTCTTCTCCACGTGATGCTTTGAGTACTAAACCACAAATCTTCTCTCTGGTTCCCGAACTGTATCCCAATATCAGTGTGGGCTGATCTTACTAGAATACTAGGACTTAAATAAAGAAGACAGAAGAAATCCCTTTTGGAATAGAAGAGAATTTCAAAATTCTCCTCAGCTTAGGAGTGGAATTTTCGGAAAAAAAAAACAATAATGAGAATTGTGTTCTTTCTGTCTCCTTTATTCTCCTATTTATATTAAGTTCCTTTTGGGCCCAGACAGGGATCTATGGAAGGCTTTGGATATGGGCTCATCCAATTTACTTTTTACTAATTAAATTGAACCCACAATTTAATATAAGTTATAATTGGAATATTACGAGCAGCCACTACAGAAGTAATATTGAACTCTTCCCATCCAAATCCGAAATTACAAGTAATCCGGGTTTCTGTTTAACTTTCATTTCCCGTGTTTAAGATTAAAATGTCCATTAATTATTTAATGTCTGCTATTGACTTAATTAATTAACTTCTTATTAATTCCAAGAGTGGACTTAGCATGAAACGCTTATTTATTATTCATAGAGTAATCACACTCCAACTAGCTAGGTTCCGAATAATAAAACCTCGTTTTGCGCTCCTCTTGAGGACATTATCAAGCGAGACTCAGCTCGCGCACGATTCAATATAATAGCAATCCTAGCACCGCTAGATATCGATCACCACTACCCAATATATCAGGATAATTGGGTTACGAAAAACCCGCACCATTTGATAAGTCAAAGCAGTGCATAATCAATACCGTATGCTCAATGCTAACCTACATTGATTAAGAAATAAATATTTATCAAGACCTCGCTTTTCAGTAGATAGCCTAAGGCAAGTCTTGCTGTTAGATCCGTTCAGTGCTATACCACACCAATGTCATCTTATTTCAGTAAGGCTTAGAAATATGCGGACTGACATTGCAACCTTTCTCGATGGATAGTCAAATTCCATCTAGGTTGTGAAATTCATCTTTTTCTTTGTTTAGAACTGACCGTATTACCTTAACGTGGACGACGCCCACAACCGGTCTACTAAAACAAAGACTTAGACTTTGTTAAGTTAACTTATACATTTAAACATGCATTAACATCCATTAAATGTAAAACATAACCACATTATGACAAAAATAATCTGTTTTATTTATTGGAAAATAAAATAAGAGTTTTACAATATTCAATCACTCGAAACGTGATTTCTAGTATACAAACTCTAACAGTAATAGCATGACTGAATGAAGTAATAAACTAATGGAATGAAGTAATAAACTAACATAATGAAGTAATAGAATGAATAAATTAAGTAATAAACTAACGGAATAAAGTAATAGCACGACTGAATGAAGTAATAAGTTCATAACATACATTCATTTAGTTCATTATGTAGTGAATATAGTTTATTATTTACTCTAGCAAGTTTTTATCGAATAAAAAAAATAAAAAAAATTTAAAAAAAATTAAAAAAAACGTTTTTATTGAATAAAATATTAAATTAATTATAAATTAATCATAACCATAAGATTAAGAAAAATGAGTGGCCCTAATTTGGTCTCTAGTTCGGTCTTTAAAGGTGAATTTGTGGTTAATAGGACTCTATACTGAAAACCATATATCTAATACAAACTCAAAACTTTAATCCTAGCCACTAATTATTACGGATCAACGCTTATTTTGTTTCCAGATTAAAATTTCTATGAATCTATCAACAGATGGTATATTAGACACTTTCATAATACGGTGAATCATTTAATTATAGAATAATTGTGTAATCCCGATTTCGTCGTTCTCTCTCTTCCACTATTCACGTTAATTAAACCATTTCAATTACCCCCCCCCCCCCCCCCGTTCCAACGTTTCACCTTTTCTCAAAAAATTGCTTGAATTTTGTAGTGAAATTGCGTTGATTCTTTGTTGATGTTGAATTTTGTGTTGAAACCGTGTTGATTCTAAAATCTGTGTTAATTTTATGAAGATTTTTTGTTGAATCGATCGTGTTGCTTTTTTGTTGAATTCTGAAATCTGTGTTGATTCTTTGCGTTGAAATTTCGTTGATTCTCTTGTTCTGCTGTTGGTGAATTTTCGAGTTGGAATTGCGTTGATTCTTTTGTTCTGCTGATGTTGAATATTTTGTTGAAATCATATTGATTCTAAAATATGTGTTGATTTTTTGTAGATTTTTTGTTGAATTTGTGTTGAATCGATCGTGTTGATTTTTTGTTGAATTCTGAAATCTGTGTTAATTTTTTGCGCTGAAATTTGGTTGATTCTTTTGTTCTGCTGTTGGTGATTTTTTGTGTTATTTCTTTTGTTCTGCCGATGTTGAATATGTTGTTGAAACCGTATTGATTCTATGTTGATTCTAAAATATGTGTTGTTTTTTGTTGAATCGAAGATGTAAATATTTTCAGTTTTGGAAGGTGGGAGAGAAATTAGGAACGTAAGAACCGTTCAGAAACTTAACTTACAAAAATACCCTCTGTTGACAAAATACATCATCTTGTTGAGATGAAAATTCTATGCAATATTAACCACAAATCTATTATAATTAATGGCTAGAATTAAAGTTTTGAGTTTGTATTAGACATGCCCTATTCTTTCAAGGTGACATGCAAAAATTTATAAAAAATCAAAATTTTGCCAAAGTTTAAGAATTTATCCTCGAGAAAACTTGGTATGGCAAGACAATTACTAGATGAATTGTTCCGCATATAAGAATTATTCAGCATATGTCCAAATTAAATGGTTGGTAGCACGACCAACAATCGGGCCGACCCAATATATAGGCCCGTTGACGGGGTTATTTAAATGGGCCTGACGTAGACATATCAAACATTGGGCTCACCCAACCCAATTTCATACACCGCATTGGGTCAACCCGACTAAATACTAATATTTGATCATTTTTGGGATTTGTATAGTGACTAGAGCAGTGAATGACTTAAACCGAATTAGTTCTATCATTTGTCAAATCAAATATGATCTTGTATTTAAATGGAGTACTACTATTAAACCTGTCCTATTAATAACTTTTTTGTTGGATGTATTTAACCACAATTTCAAATATGCGAGTTATAGACTTACCGATGCCCCCACTATTGATATTTGATAGATACTCCATCTGCCCAAATTAATTGGCCATCTTTTTTCATTTTTCATAAACTAAAATAGAAATTAACTACTTTTAATGTGTCACAAATTCTCTAATACGAACAGATATACATTCAATTAATTTCAACATATCTTCTCTTATTTTATTAGAAAATATACTTATTTCTTAACCCGCAGAATAAGTAAAAATGCATATGGCCTCCTTTATGGAGGACTACTTGATACATGATCAATTAAAATGTAACTACGTTAATCCTAAGGTGTGGTCGAGTGGCATGAGATCCATCCTTAACTAAATGGTTAGGGGTTAGTCTTATGGGCTATAGTTGTTCATCTAGCGAGAAGCCTACAAATCAGCATATGGAATAGCTATTGGTTTTGAAACAAAAAGGCCATAGTAATTGGAGGAAAATTTGTTTCCCTGGTTTATCCGATTGGGGTCTGGAGGTCATGCAAACGATAATGAATCTAATTCTGAGTACGAAAGCTTGGTTTTGTATTATCAATCGTTAGTTATTATGATATCATGTTAATTACTATTATAGACACAATATTTAGGGTTGAAAGGTATAGTGTGTTTTCTTATATTACAGCATCCCTTACAAAGGAATTAGCCTACTGTCTATAAAAAGAAGGAAATATTTTAACCAAAAAATACAAGTGATTGATTCAACTATTTCAAGCATGATACAAGGGAATTTCCCTTTTACCATGAAGCTCCTCTCTTCATATCATTGTTTAAAAGTAATGTCCTACTGAAATTGACAAAAAAAAAAAAAAGTGATTTTCACAAACAAATGCAAGGAAAACTTTAACTGATTTTGCCACTGGCAAACAACATTAAACATTATAACTGAATATAACCAATACCAAACTACAAGTTTGCACATTTATAATATAAATAAACAGTTTTGTTCATATCTCATCCATCCAAACTCATTCATTGAACAATGCAGTTCCATTAAGAGAGTGAAAGAGATACATGTGCCATGTGTTATCTCATCTGATGCAGATTGCACAAGAACTGGTCCATCATCTCAGGATAATCCGAGTCCCTTTCCTCATCAACATAGTAATAAAATAAATGCACTTTTTACAAAATTGATAACCCTTTCCCACCCATTTTCATCAAAACAAAAAAACCCTCCACTTTTCCACGAAAAAGACTAGCTGAAAATATGGTATTCAGCTTTTAACGTTTTCCACTGCTGTTAAATTTCTCAGGTACCTTATCTGCAATAGTTTGTAGTAGCTTTATTACTTACCAAAGAAAAAAGAAGAAAAAAAAAACATTTCATTTGTAAAGTCTAAAATTGTGGCTTTAATGAAAAAAAAAGAAGAGGTTATGTCGATTTCTTTGCAGGATTTGCGGGATATTAGCAAGTGAAGGGTGTGGAGGGGCCAAAATGTATGCAGACACTATGCTACTTCGAGGGTGTTTCTGTACTCATCCATTTGTCCTCAAAATACGATGTGCCACAGATTTATGTATAACTAACTGTTCTTGCTTTGTGGGGTTTTCGATCTCTTTTTGGTTTTTTTAATTAGTCGGTATTAATGTATATATATGGAAAATTATTACTCACATGTATTTTAAGATATCAAAATATTCAGTTTTTATATCATGATCTGACACCCCCATAAATAATAGGCGACAAAACCGTAGGTACAAGTGTAGTTTGCCCAAATCGGTCCACATGGCCATCCATGCATATTTTTTTATATTATAAAAAAATCAAATATGATTTTTATCATAATCTTGGTTCTGAAATGTTACAAAGAAGGATTTTTAATAAGAAAATAACTTCTTTACATTGGTTTGGACAAAACCCTAATCTAAGTTTCAATAGTAGTACTCACTCCGATCTTAAAAAGTAGTACTAGTATTGTTTGGAATGTAATGGATTTTAGGATGTCTCCAATGGCGGACGTCCCGGTCGGACGTCAGCAATTTTTAATTTAAAAAAAAAAAAAAAAAAAAAAACCTCTATAAATAGGGCTCCCCCAACTTCATTTCATTCACATCACTTGTGTTGACAAGTTTCTCTCTCTAACCTCTTTTTTCAATTATCTATAATGGCGAGTAGTCGTGCGGGTGGTAGTGGCGGAGGCGCTAGTGATAGTGATGGTGATAGTGATGATGAATTGGATCTCGCTGTGCAAGAGGCGATTGATCGATTGCTCCGGCAGAGGTGGCAGCGGCGGCAGCAGGCGACGGCGGCGGCGACGGTACCTCGGCCGATCCATCACCGACGGCTTGTACCCCGGGACCACATTGCTGCACATATTCGGTTGTATGAGGACTACTTTGCTCCGCAACCGTGTTTTGGGGATGCCTTATTCCGCCGACGTTTTAAGATGCATTGTCCTCTGTTTATGCATATCGTTGGTGCTTTAGAGAGAAGGTACAAGTTTTTCAGGGTCAGGGAGGATGCGGTTGGCAAATCCGGACACACGCCAATACAGAAGTGTACGGCCGCAATCAGGCAACTGGCGTACGGAGGCCCGACCGACATGTTCGACGAGTACCTCCACATTGGGGAGTCTTCAGCCGTCGAGTGTCTGTTGAATTTTTGCGCGGGCGTTAGATCGATATTCGGGGATCAGTATCTTCGGCGTCCGAGCCCCGAAGACTGCCAGGGGCTGATTAATATGCACGGGTCGGTGCACGAGTTCCATGGGATGTTGGGCAGCATCGATTGTATGCATTGGGAGTGGAGGAACTACCCCGCCGCCTGGAAGGGGATACACACTTCGGGCTTCAAAGCCAAGCATCCCACGATGATCCTTGAAGCTGTAGCTGACTACCGACTGTGGATATGGCATGCTTATTTTGGAGTGGCCGGGTTGAACAATGACATCAACGTCCTCCAGTCGTCTCCCCTGTTCAACGATCAGTGCAATGGCGTTGGTCCCGCCATCAGTTTCGTCGCCAACGGCAACCAACACAACATGGGATACTATTTGGCGGATGGGATATACCCAAACTGACCCGTCTTTGTGAAGACGATCAAGCATGCAATCGGGCCAAAGAAGTCCTACTTTGCGACCCGGCAGGAGGCAGCGCGCAAGGATGTTGAGCGCGCATTTGGTGTGCTCCAGAGTCGATGGGCGATGGTGAGGGGTCCGGCACGACAGTGGTATATTCCCAACATCAGCGACATCATGTACGCGTGTATCATTTTGCACAACATGATTGTCGAAAGTGAAAGGGACGAACTGACTCAGTGGACCAGCGAAGATGACACGGATGCCGGTCCAAGCCACGGCGTGGCCACCGCGAATGTGAACATGGGGGTACCTCATGGAGAGGTTGAGTGGTTGCGCGCATTTGCCGACATGCGGCAAAGAAATGCCCATATTCGACTTCAGGAGGATATCATCGAAGAGGTTTGGACGCGGAGGGGTGGACGTTGATGTGGTTGTTTTTTTTTCCTATCTACTATGTAATTTTTTTTTCCGAATGATGTATGTTTTTTTAATGAAATATTCGTATTTCTCGTTCGTATTCGTGTCGAATTTTAATTCCTTGAATTTTAATTTTAATTGTGAATTAATTTAATTGTGGGAAGGGCTAGTGGAAGTCCTAGTGGGAAGTCCTAGTGCAGTGGGAAGGGCTAGTGATGTGACAGTGGAATGAGAAGGGCTAGTGCTGACGTGGCAGACAGTTTTTGTGGGAAGGGCTAGTGGAGGTCCTAGTGGGAGGGGCGCCACCGGAGACATCCTTAATGTACAAATATTAAAATAAGAGAGATAGTGGGAAAATTTTATTGAAATACTATTTGTGGAGAATGTGTCTTATTTCATTTGAGATCATAATTTCTTAAATAGAAAGTGCGCAATTTTAAAAAACGGACAAAAATAAAATTAATTGTTATTTTTAAATGATGAATAGCTAGATTTTTTATGAAATTATTTTTTATCTTAAAAAAGAACTGGTTGCCCATTTTGATGCCAAATGGACTAAAGATGCAAACGTGCCACAGGAATGACAAACTGCACATATATTAGAGAAACACAAAAAATTTGAAAATCGAAAATTACAAAAATAATACTACTAAAAAACAATTGACTACAAAACATGACACTCATTCTTTTAAATAGATCAAAAACCCTAGAAACTAAAAGAAAATAAAACAAACTTACACAAATTAATAGAAACTCCTATAAAATAAAATGACGATTTCACCCCTTAAATGCGCTCAAATGGCCAAATTTCATCATACGTCATGGCAAATTTCAAGTCACCCCGTTTCACAAGCCTAGGGTGACGTTTTCAGCGTTATCTAATGGGACTGCTTCAACGAGTTTTGCCAAGTCAACAAGAAGTAATTAATTTTTTAGTAGTAGTAGTAATTAAGATAATTAAGAAAATGCTGAAATGGGGATGGATGTATGGATGGGAGCCTCGAAGGTAGCAGAAGGGGTCGCTGTCGATGACGAGCCCCATGCTGGTTGAGTGGTCTATTTCTTGCCTCACTCACTTTTGTGAGAATTGCTCTTTGTTTCTTCACGACTGCAGTTGCTGCTTCGGCCCCCCTCTCTTTTTTTTTTATTATTATTTTTATTTGGATTCTTTGTGCACTCTCTTCTTCCATAATTCACATGTCTCCTACATGATGTCAGTGCCTTTTAAGTACACCCCCTTCTGTTTCTTGTTAAATGCCCATTAATTAACACTCTTAGCTACACAAACAAAGGGACCCTCTTTTCCATTTTTATGTAATTGTGTGTGGGAATTGGATATATATGATATTCCTCTAAGAATTATGATGAGTGGGGACACTTAGTATTTAATTCACTCCCTCTCGAATTTGCATCAACTCTCATGCATGAGTGGCTATGGATTCTTGCTGATTTTCTCGACTGATCGTTTATCCTAAACAACTAAACAAGGCCATGACTTTGCCATATGGGTTTAATTCAACATTACCCATATGCCTCCTCGCCTTCATACATGTTCGACCAGTAATGGCAGATCCATAACATAATTTTCGTGGTGGATCCATTGTTTGTTGCCTGAAGTAAAATGATTGAACACGAGAGGGAAATGTTTTTTTTTTTTCTAATTTAATTGAGGGTTTAATTGTAATTTCAAAATATAAGTTTTGTAAGATACTCCATCCGTCCGCCATTAGGAGTCACAGTCTCTGGCGGCACGGGTTTTAAGAATTGTTAATAAAAGTGGATGGAAAAAAGTGAGTGGAATATGAGTCTCACTTGCATATATTATTTTAAATGAAATGCGAGTGAAATGAGTTAGTGCAATGTGTGACTCTATTACCATTTATAGTAAAAATGAACAGGGAATCCTATTCGTGGACGGACTAAAATGAAAAAAATGAGACTCTTATTCGCGGACGGATGGAGTACTCTATAAAAACAACAACATTTGACATATTCATAAAGGACATGCATATTGAGGGAAGTCATTGTGTTTCCAACCGACTATAGGAGAAAATTAGACACTTCTGATATTCCGAGTTTCTGAAAAGCAAAAGAATAAAACAAATTAGTACACGTTAATTCATACGAGATTGACCACGCACAATTTTTATTTTCAGGTTTTGGGATGTGTATATGGAGGAGGCAGGCATGATGCCATTTTAGGGCAGGGTAAATTTTCTGTATTAGGAAAATGCATTTGAACCAAATTTAGGAGTTTTTAATGTGGACTTGGATATTGGTGCAGAAAATGAAGTGACGGGTCATGTGTCACCAAAGCTTTTCAGTTTATTTTTTGGTCATTGGATGACTCCAATACATTTTTGGAAATAGGGACAAAATTAGCCATTTATAAGTGGGGGATTTTTCATTATTTACGTACGTGATAGGCTGATAGCAGGGTCGTCGATGTAGGAATTTTTCCCAATCCTATGCGTGCATACATTAATCAAGGATTTATTTGGGAGAAAAATCGACCAAATTAAATTTAGTTCACTGAAATCCCCATCGTGAAGTCATCAATGACATAGTTTCTGTTTGGGAAAATAGTTGATACTAACTAATTTCAATGAATTAGGCTATATATCTTAAGTAAGGTTCTTTTAATTCTTTGTCGATCATGCTAGCTTAACCATTAAAAAGAGTATAACATAAAGATAAAATAATAATAAATTACTTTATCATGATGTATTACCAAATTTATGGATATTAATTTACCGCTGGACCCGATTGTGCATTGTACGAGTACACATGTTCGATTGAGCAATTCTAATCTCAATTGATCAAATAATCGTCAAAATATTTAGTGCTATTTATATATCTAGGGTTTTGCCTTTTCTCTCTTGCTAGTGAGGTCTACATCTTTTGTCACAAACTTGCCACTTTTTGGATCGAGTGTTTGGATCTTCCGGTCTTATTGCAGCACATCCGGCATACGTAACACCCGCATTCACGTATATTTTTCCTTCATTTCTCTCATTCTTTATGAATCTCAACAAGATCTGATCCAAAATAATTGGGCACGTAACAATTAAAGTTTAATTTAGATTTTAAAATTAATGTAATTTGTGGTATTTAATTAATGGAAAATGTCGTTGATTATTTGTGACCATAATGGAAATTAGGCCATTGCATTCTCTTCCTTCATTTGTTTTCATTTACACGATGTCGCAAAAGGTTTCAAATTAAAAAAACAATGATTAATTTGTTAGAGAAGTGATCATTGTGAACCTAACTTTCATTATTTGAGGAGTGGGGTGAATTGAAAAGGTATGAGATAAACACCTACTAAATAAATATAGAAATCTAACTACGACTGATTTTCTTATTATGATCGAAAAAGAAATACAACTACATAAATAAGAGATCTTTTAATCTCTTCTTGTTCACAAATATTTATTATTACAATTGTTGTTGTCCAAAGCCCTAATGTGTGAAATCTTTTTTAATCTTTTCTTATTATACATTAATACTATCGTTACACCGCTCATTTGCGGTTAAGAAAAGGTGCATCGATTAATATACTTAGAGCAAATAAAATACTGAGTATACTCTAAAGATGATAAAGCTCCAACAGTTACACTTTCTCTTGCCACAGTTTAAGTTCTGCAAGAGAAATTTATGGAATTATAAAATATTCATATATAGGCTATATCATTAATATCTGTTTCTCAATTGAGGCAAGCCGCTATGTGAATTTTATGGCAAATAGTATATATGAACATATATATTCCTCAATGGCACGTACACACCTAGAGTGCATCTAACACACACATAACTACATAAGTTAATAATCAATGCATATTACAATATCCATCACTAAATTTGACATTATTAATTCGTAGGTCAATAGTACATATCAACATGTATAGCACATGCATAAAAATTGTCGGGGAAAATGAACAAATTAATGTATATTTAATTATATATAGGAAGCATGGTTAAATTAATCGAAAATCGTTGTTTTCACTTATCGAATCATGCCTGTCTTTTATGGGCTGAATCAAAACCGATATAGTACTCCCTCCGTCCCAAGGAAGATGACCCCTTTCTTGGGCGGCACGGGATTTTATGCAACTTTATTTTGTGTGTTGAGAGGAGAGAGTAAAGTAAGAGAGAGGGAATAAAGTAGAGATAAAAGTGTTTCCATTTTAAGTAATGAGTCATCTTGGTTGGGACAAACTAAAAAGGAAAGTGGGTCATCTTCAATGGGACGGAGGGAGTAAAACCTTTTTGAACTAACTGTTGATTTCAACTTAAAACGTTAAAAACTGAAAGAAAAAAAAAATTGGTTGAAATGACAAAAAGTCGGCAGTTTTGAACCGAAACTGAACTGCCAATTCCGATTCAGAACTGTAACCGTCACTTTCTTTGTCGGCAGGTTTAGGTTCCTCCTTTGGCCGCGGCAACCCTATTTACATAAGACTAGTGAACTGCCAATTCCAATTCGGAACTGTAACCGTCACTTTCTTTGTCGGCGGGTTTAGGTTCCTCCTTTGGCCGCGGCAACCCTATTTACATAAGACTAGTGAAAATACATATATACAAAAATTATGTATGTATGTGCAAGGGTAAAAATGGTAGAAGAAGGATGGGGCAAAATATCACTATCGTTCAGGCAGGTAGCAGAAGGCAAAGAAGCAAATGCCAATAAAGTATGAATGACATCATCCTTCTATCTCAACAGTTACATCTAATCATTGCAAAATACTTCAATTCAATTTTCATTTTGAGATTTCAATGTAATGTTCAAGTTTACTTTTGTAAGTGAAAAAAATGAAGGTCTCATAAGTCCACATCTCCACCTCTCTCTCCCACCAATTCCCTTGTTATTTTCTCTGCAACCGAACTCATCCATCAAGGTTTTTCCTCCTCTTCACAACATGCTAGTGGGATCCAGCTTGTCTACTCCCATTCAATACTTTCTCCATCTCTATTTTATTTTCTATGCATGCTATTTATATATTATTATTGTGTCACAAATTAAAGACTATAGGGAAATATTGCGATAGTACATACATACTACAGTATAGTACTGGGTCAAAAAGACTATGAAACATTAATTACTTTCCAATGAATAACTAGAAAAAATATTGTCCTTCCATAATTTACCAGTATCATTTTTGGTGACACTGAAAAGGGTCAATTTTTTAACATTACAATTTTAATTTTTTCTTGAAAATGAAATTAATTTCTTCTGGTGATATATTATACGTCCTTTGTACTTGTACTAAATTCCTAGTTCTTTATGTGAAAAGATGGCATAGAAACATCATTTCAGAGAGATTCGATAAGATAGATGCTAGTTAAATCAATAAATAGAGAGTCAATAGTAATTATTAGGCTGTGCAGTAACTAAATGGATCAGAACCATTGAATATTTGAATTAAAGTTCAAAAGACTGTAGACTTGAATATTTATCTCTGTATTGATTAAGAAATGCACCTCCAACAAATTATCTACAGCTCTAATAATCAAAATTTTAGCCCCACCCACCAAAACATTAAAGAAAAAAACCCTGGCTGCTCAAAACAAACATGAGTTTTATGTTTAGGAGGTGACAGTGAATATTCCATTCAAGAATATGAAAAAGTTTAAGTAAATAGTTTGAATAATTCATTATTAGTAGTAGAAATAGGAGTTGTAGTTTTTTTTAACTGTTAAGTTAATTTTGTTTGGTTTGTACAAGAAAAATTAACAATTTACCAAAATAATCAAAGTTATGTGTGTATCCGTATGGAGTATGTAAAAATAATTTTATGGTTGATTATTTAATGTGTCTAACTAAAAAACATTGATCCAAAAAACGAGTTTCTTGCTAAACAATTTTTTATACTCCATATTTTAGTTTTATTGTATTCAATAAAAAAAATACTCCTACTCCACTATGTTACTTCATCCATTCAACTATATAGGAGATTCATTTTCTATAGATCATCATAGTTGAATTACTGATTATTAATGATTCTCTTTTCTCATACTAATAATTATATATAGATACACATGTGTAGGAATGATAACCAATGAGAATTGTATTTAACGTGAGGATTAAGAATTCCGCATAAATACAAATTACATGTGCATATATAAACGTAATAAATCCAATACATAATTAAGAAATCCAGAAATAAGATTCGAACTCAAGTGTTTTTTCCGCGAATTTCTTAAGCATGAGACTTAATGTGTTTATATATGGTAATCCATATTTATGCATCATTCTAAATTAGGTCGATATTAAGTCAAATTGACCTACAATACGCACTCGAATGATAAATCAATTTCAGTGAGGAGAATATATATCCAAACTATCATATCATAACTAATAAGGTATAGAGTAGTTAAGAACAACGGCAAACAACAAGTTGAAACAAAGTATTTTAACTTCTATACACATCAAAATTGTATAAAAATAAAATCATTAATTGATTATTAGTTAGTTAGTCCTCATTGAAGCATTGGTTTTCCAAATAGAACAATTTTCAAAGAGGGAAAAAATGAAGAATTAGTTGGAAAACAAAGCAGATATTAAAGATTATATAATTGATGAAGTGGTCCATCTAGAATTGCTAAATTGGAAGGCACAGATTGTATGGAGATGATCAAAGATAAATGTGGACATCTTAAAAATGCATTGAAACACACAGACACACACTCGTGCACTCTTGGAAACATCAGTATCATGGCTACCAGTCAAAGCATGGACACTGATTTTCAAATTTGGGATTATTTTACTTCGGCTTAATAGTTCACTTATAGCTACAATTACCAAAATTTATATAGTAGAAGATTGACTATATGTACAATCAATTTAATTATTGTAATACGGGTCAAGTTCAGTTATTTATGATTACTTGCTACTTGCAAAGTTATATATTCTCAAGTTTGGTGGCATTTATAATTTATTATTTTATATGAATATTTACTAAAATAACTTTGTATGGCATGCCATTATGTTGCTTCACATATAGTTTTATTCATATAATGTAGTAGTATGTGATTTAATTCTTTCTGAGAGGAACTATATATAAATCATTCTAAGTACCAGTACTACTACTACTACTATTTTTAGTCGTTAGACACTTCACCTCTAATTTGCAAGTGGAGGTTTGAGTCGTTGAGCTCTCGAATAAATAAATACTAATAATAAGCCGTTACACTTTGAAGAAACTATAAAATTTCCATGAAATCAAACTCAAGCTGATTTCAAACAGGAGATTTCCTTCCTAATATAGTAGTATAGGGGGGTTTCAATAGCTTAAGATTAATTCAACATGAGATTGCCCGATGTTGAATTTGTTGAAATTAATTTTTTTTAAAGAGAAGATGAATACTTATAACCCCATAATTAATAATCTATGTACGTGACACTGCCATGATATTAAATATTATGACGATACATCCAACCAAACAATATTCGCAGATAGTGCTCGGTTCGTTAGACAAAATAATAGGGTGATACAATATGAGATAAAATTAATAAAGTTTGTATATTACTATTAAATTAGCTATACGAGTTAAGGTAATATGAATAATCATGAGATATAATGTAATTTTTGTACTATGGAGATGAGTCAATATATATTATCACGGGATGAACTTTTGAGAAAAATATAAGCAATCAAACAAAAGATAATATTAGACATGCTTTAATATAAAAAAAAAAAACATGATAACCTCATAGTTCCATAAAATATAAGAATATCTAATCTAGTAAACCGAACATGGTTACATATAATGCTATGTATTTGGGGAGTTGGGAAGGGGCATTTGGTGGTTGACACTTGACAAGTGACTACGAGGCATATCGCTATAAAGTACAAGATTTGTAATAATTTTATACTTCATCCGTCTTATAGAAATAAGTCATTTAGGATTGACACGAGTTTTAATGCGTAATTGGTAACATTAGAGACAAGGAGAAAAAATAGTTGAAATTGTGTAGTGGTGATGGAGCCTATAAATGATAAAGGAAAATAAAAGGAGAAAAATGTTACTCCCTCTGTCCCACTTAAGATGACACGTTTTCCTTTTTAGTTTGTCCCAACTAAGATGACACATTTCCTTTTTTGGTAACTTTCTCTCTCCAATTAAT